>NC_056725.1:666687316-666794520 GCF_019279795.1 Protopterus annectens | reverse complement strand
AAACGTTGTCATGCATCGGAATTCAAACTCTGTTCTTGCACGGACAGCTTACTGTTTCATGTATTGCGTAGTTATGTAGGGTTACCACCTGTCCCACTTTGTGAGGGACAGTCCTTCTTTGGGCTGTTGTGTCCTGCAAAATATTGTGAGAAAATGGCAAATGTCCTGAGGTTGCATAAAACAGTTATTCTGTATCTGAAACACCTAAATGTTATACGAAACAGAATAAGGAACAAAAATGCTACAAGAATAAACTTTTATTCAGGCAAACAACTGAAGTTATGTCCTTTGTACTGGCCGTGGGTATGTTTTGCCCTGCAAAATCTGATGTTTGAAGCACAAATGTCCCACTTTGGCCATTTTCAAAGGTGGCAACCCTATAATTACATCATTTGCATAGCTTACAAATACAAATGGGGTATGTTGCAAATCCCAACATTGTCCGTGCAATGTTTGTGTTACGGGTGGTCTTGCATGCCCCTGCGGGTGTTTGCTGAATAGCCTGACAGTCATCTTTCCTTGCTGTACTCTCACTCAATCCATAAACGCCGAAGGCGTCGTGTATTATGGCCTAGGCTTTGCTGTGTGCTATGTCTATTTGTGGTGTATGCATGGCTGTGGGTATGTCCCACTGTCATCATTGGTAAAGGTGACACCCTATAGGTACTTCCTGTAGACTGCTGTGTCATTTGACATGTCAGCAAATACCTGCGGATGAACTTCCCACTGCAGCGCTTTTCATACCTTCTGCATTATTTTGCGGTCGATAATGTTGTTTCCTCAGACATGTATCTGTTTCTGATCATACCTATCAACCTCCTAGTGCAAAACATCTGTACAAAGCCTGACATGATGGGGGGACAGATAGGGGCAGATTCTACATATTGCTCTTACAAACGTAGATAGTTGGCAGTATGATAGGTTTTGCATTAGTATGACCTTTCTGAGGGATTTGGGGTCTTAAACACATATGTTTATCATTATTTACTAACGTCAGTTCTCAGGTATTTGGCAGACAGGTGCAGATTGTGAGAGGAACACACCACACATATGAGGCATACATCTGCACATTCGTACTGTTACGCCAATACACACAATACATGGCGCCATCACAGGCCAGTTACCATTACACTCCTATTGCAGGACACACCCACCCACTGGGTTATATGCCTCACACAGGCCCAACAGATGCTTATCCACACTATTTATTCCATCATGTACCTTATGTGTAGGCCGGTATTTGCGCTTTCCATCAGTGGCAGAGCTCACGTACGAGTATGGTGGACTGGACACTGTATCGGTGACACTGCATGACACCCTGAGGGACACATGTCGTTTGAGTCTATTAACCTTCCACATTGACTTTCACAGGCCATACGCTGTAATTCACATTTGTGGACAAACATGCTTATGACTTGAACATGTTTTGTCATTTGTCCTGACGTCTTTCTTCTCACCTGTCCTCCTAGTATCACTAGTTCTGTACATTTCATTAGGACGGGTTACCTTCATACCTCTCACCTGTACACATTATGGGTATACGCCCTGGGGTTTTACCTATGATTCTGTTACATTTGTCATGATAATGTGCCTTTCTGATAGATTGCTGGCAAGCCATGACGGACTGTGCGGTTAGGTAATCATGACTGACTTTTCTATTTCATGATTACTAATTCTCATAACATTTATATTCCTGACTACGCAATTATTCTATCAACGGTCTGACTTTGTCTGAGGTATATTTAATATAGTCCCTATTTGTCTGTCATGTACTATGCCTTAGTCCAGCTGTCTTATTCTGACATTCTGGCAGGTATGGTTACCATCTTGGTCGTATGCGTGTCCATCCATGATAATCGTCTACATGACACTGATATAGGTCCCTACGTCTTCCCCCAATGGTTTACACAATATCCAGTGGATGGGTTGCACCTTTTTGGTGAATATAGGTGTGTGCTATACCCACATAGGTATACTGATCACTCCCATGGGGCGTACCTAATAGATCTGTGCCACCAACACCTTGGCCCAATTATGCATACCCATGATTCCCATACCTGACACATCTCCACAGTACCCATTAGACATGTTTAATGTGAGCGATAATAATGTGTGAGGACACTTCCGAGCACTCCCCACTCTGCGGATATCAGCTCGTACATCATACATTCAATTGACCCATGTGTTATTACCCTTGCACCTGCTACTGTTGCATGTACAACTATGTCGTAGTTGCAGCTGTGACGTCTTTCACATCAATGACAGTTCGCACTTAGTATGGATCAATTTTTGGGGTCCTACAAAAGGACACCTATATTCATGTTTAACGTGTAGAACTTGCAGGCCCTGTCACACTGGTACTTTCTGGGTATGGTGGCAGAGTGGTGCAGTGGTTAACGTTGTCACCTCACAGCAAGAGGTTCTCTGGTTCGATTCTCGGCTGGGGTGCCTTCTGTGTGGAGTTTGCATGTTGTCCCTGTGTTCGCATGGGTTTCCTCCGGGTACTCCAGTTTCCTCCCACATTCCAAAAACATGCATCTGGAGCATTTCTCCCTGGATCTCCGCTGAAAACTGGCTCTGTGGAACCTAGTCAGACATTCCCGGTCAACAAATGTTAAATAAAATAAATGGTTTGGAAACCATCGGTGTATTCTCCTTTCATGCATGTCTGTCTGTCTATCCATATTAGCTATACCATGACCTATTTATGTACATGTGTTATATGTACAGGGACATATGTTTGTTGTGTGTGTGTATATATATATATATATATATATATATATATATATATATATATATATATATATAAATATATATTGTGTATAGATATATATATATATCTGTACATATATACATATGTCTGTACATTCCTCATCTCGTAATTTGCTTTGGAGTATGTCTGTGGATATGTGTGTATATATATATCTCCATATCATACGTTTCAACTGTACAGATTTCCGCTGCATGCACAGCTGTTTGCCTCTTATCTTTGCTCCATTTTTCATAACCTTGTGTCTATCTGGCAAGTTAGTGGCATATCATTAAAGACTGACGTTGGTAAATAATGACAAACATTTCAGGTTACGACTTCATACCCTTCAGATAATCCATGCTAGTGACACACCTGTTATTCTATCCACTTTCTACGTTTGTTAGGGCAATATCTGGGGATTGTCCCTATTTGTACCAGTTATTGTCATGGCTTTGTCCAGTTTTGTACTTTACGGGTTTAACAGGTATGAGCCATGTACATAGAATGTGGGGAAAACACCATTCATTTTCTATTCTGTGAGTGGATTACACACGCGCAGGTGCACTTGCATATCCTTATTGTGGGTTACATATGTTTCATAGATAATTATGCTTCCGTGAACTTTCATAATTCTGACCGTAACAGTTACATATCTGTATTCCAGTTTACGGACTACTGCGAAACACACGTTCACATTTACATATTTAAATGTGTGTACTGCATGAACGCTTTCATTACACTTTCAAGTTATATGTGCAGTGGTCGTTGGTCAACCGGGACTGCATTCACATTGGCCGGATACTGGAACCACTATTCTATTGGTGTTCTCCCTCATTGATATGCATACCCATAGTACTTGGCTACATCAACATGCGCCTCACCGGTTCACCTATGACACAGGCATCCATTCTCCTGCTGGGAAAAAGGCAGTACTACATATTACACATTCCCTATTACCTACTGCTGTGCACTCTGGCTGCATTGTTAATCACTCCAAGGATATGCAGAACACCAAGGCAAATAGTCCAGCCACATACAGGTCTTTGATTGTCAGGGTGTTCATGTAGTGATCTGGGTTTAGGCTTGTCCACCTGGTGAACGGAACTTCCTTGGCAGAGGTCAAATGTCAGACGAAGCATATGGACAGGGATTATCTCCCTATTTTCAAGTTTTACCTGTGTTTATAGACACAGGTGTTTGGGCACCTGTCAGCAGCTTATTCTGTTGGCATTACATATTATGGGTGGGGTTGTTACAGTCCATACTCCATGGTGAGGGGTGTTCCCATTCACATTTGACTATTACCTGTATACAGTCATACGGGGATTATTATTTTTGGACATGAAGTGACTACAGGTATGCGGTTGTACATTACACAAGTGTGAAGGGCTGTTCCTGTAAATATGTACGGACCATACCTCTCAACCTCTTAGAGCACTGAACCTGCGCAAAACCTACACGATGGGGGGGACAATTAGGGACACATTTTAACGATAGCTCTTACAAGCTTACAACATTGATAGAATGCTAGGTTTTGCATTAGCATGACTTTTCTGCAGGTTGTGGAGTCTTATACTCAGGATACTTCTCATTATTTAGTGACGTCATTCCTCAGCTATTTACCACACTGGTGCAGATTGTCGGAGGCACACACCAACACTATAGTGCAAACCTGTGGTCATTATTAGGGTTGCCACCTTTTCGACTGCCCAAAGTGGGACATGTTCTGTAGAGATGTCAGATTTTCCAGGACAAAACATACCTACAGCCGTGCATAGAACTGAGCTTTAACCTTTTTTGTACATATAATAGCTTATTCTAGTAACATTTGAATTGCTTACGCTACTTCACATAACATATTGAGGATTCATATATAAAATAACCATTTTATGTGACTATTAAAGGAGATTGGGAAATAAACTCTCAGGATATTTGCTATGTGTTGATTTTTTTCACAGGACACAACTGCCTACAGAGGGATTGTTACTCGCAAAGTGGGACAGGTGGTGACCCTAGTCATTCTGCGAATATCCGGACAGTTGACTGGTATGGCACGGACCTCTGTAATACGCTGCTGTGTTCTGGCACAGCAGTAGCTCAGCATTAAAGACTGCAGTCAGAACGTGCTGACAGGCAGTTGGATTTCAGACTTCATACTCGAGACATTAATGCCAATGAGCAAACTGTTATTCTATCAAATTCTATGTTTCTAAGAGATATGTTTACAGATTGTCCCTGATTTTGGACCTTTGTCTCACTTATATTCACGGCTCTGTTCAGATATCTTGCTCACACAGGTTGACAGGTATGGTCAGTCATGACTGCACACAGTCAGTGTCCCTCACACTTGATCAGGTTTGACCTGTTTACGTAGTGTCTTCCTCGCCCTCATGCCGTTTTCCACTTTGCAAATGTGTGCATTATATTCTCCCTCCTATTCATGTCTGCACACGTGCATCACGGGAAGGTATTTTATCCTGGGTGGTAGGTTATGCATGCCCACTTAGGGCTGGATAGTGTCATGGACCTCCACTGCACGTTCTGACTTGTGTCCAGATATCTACTGGATTGGACATCATGTCATCATACCCATTCTACTATTTATACAAGTTGGTCATCCCATGAGGGATATCCCAAAAATTGGTCAAGACCAAAACAAGTTAGATAATGAAGATTTTTGTGGTTTTGCAAAAACATGCAGGGGGTTTTACCTGCAGGGGATACATGGTTTGCAATCCTGACACTGCCTAGGGTGACAATACCTACTTACATATGCATAGGGGTCACTGTGTGTAGCTGTTTCTGCAACAAACCAGTGGACCAAGTACGGCTGGATTTGGTGGACGTTCTGGTATGGTGGCAGGTTGTGTGTTTTGGAGGGTATGCTGGGTAGGCTATTATGCATCCAGGTGTGTTGTGTTTGTTATGGCCAGTTCCATCAGGACCCATCTGTGGGTATGTGACTGTGCCGTATCTATACATTTGTCTCGCATATTTCCATATTAATATGTTTGTGGGATTGTGTTCTACACTATGGCCTGTCTGCTTGTCTTGCAGCTGTTTCTACATGAGGTTGTGTTTCTTTCCACTTCACCCGCTGCCCCCGCATACACCTCTGGTTCACCTTTTCTGCATACGACACAAGTATCGCCTTTGAGGAATTTACCATTAAACACACACCCCTCACATGCGAATTACTCACACCCCATAGAGCACTACTTTGGTTGTTGGCCCATGACACGGCCAGAATTACACATTGACTACCCCACATGTGTCGGGTACCTTTATGGTTGTGTGGACTACCCTGCCATGTTTGCTTTCCACATGCTATACCTCACACACATAGGTACACGCCCTTACTTCACTTTCATTACTTGGTTGGTGTATCCGGGTACTACCCGTTCGACTGTGTCACATACACATTCGGATTATACAGCTGACTTCCGGATTTTGCCAGCCTATTCTACTCATTGGTAGGATGGCACCTTTTCCTATGTCCAAGCTATTCCTTACACATGTCCGACCATTGTGGACATTGCCTCCCCACAGTCAACTGTTGTGTTTCCACCTTTTCAATTGGCCACAGTGTAACATAGGGTTACCACCTGTCCCACTTTGCGAGGGACAGTCCCTCTTTGGGCAGTTGTGTCCTGACATGTAATTGTCGACATGGCAAATGTCCTGAGATTTTAGGGCAAACATATTTCTTATATTTTATGTGATAGTTGCATTAAACAGTTAATTCTGTATCTGAAATACCTGACTGTTATGAGAAACAGAATATGCAACTAAAATGCTACAGGAATACGCTTTTCTGTAGGAAAAACAGTTATGTTCTGTCCTTTGTACTGGCCGTGGGTATGTCAGCCTGTACAGTCTGATGTCTGTACCAAACATGTCCCATTTTGGCCATTTGTAAGGGTGGCAACCCTACTGTGACAATTGCGGTGAACACAGCATATTTTACAGGCCGACACATACCCACGGTCAGTTCAGCAGATAGAACTTACAATTCTTGCCTATATCTAAGCTTATTCTTGTAGCATTTCGGTATCTTATTCTGTTTGTTATGACATTTATCTATTATATGTCCAGTGAAATATGTTTAATGCAACTATTGCATGATGTCTACGGAGGAATTATGTCCTATATTCTCTGGACACTTGCCAGTTTTACATGTTTGTGTCAGGACACATCTGCCCACAGAGGGACTGTCACTCGCAAAGTGGGACAGGTGGTAATCTTGGTCGATGGTACGGATCATACTGTTCCTTTCGGCCTACATGTGTCCGTGTTGTTATGGCTCATTTATATGCTCTTTCTGTTTCGTTTACATGCGTATGCTATTTCCTATCACATTTGGTATGTGAAATACGGACATACCTTTTGTATGTGACTATTAAATGGCTTGTGGGATATGATTCAGACATATGGTCACTACCTATATCTACATTTCTCCTCATGTATTTTGTTATGGACACATCTGCACAGCTATGTTCCCTCCCTCAAATTATGGGTCGGCTGGTGACCCTTTCCGTTGGACTGGACGTACCTACTGGTGGCGCGCTAACATTTGATACATTTCACTTCCACATGGTATAGCTATCAACACTACGTTGGACTACAGGCACACGGTTTTCCTGTCATTTGTTCATGGGTAGGGACCCGTTATTCCCTACCGTGCATTTGTGTTTGAGTCTTCATTTTCTGTTCACAGGGACTCTGCTTTGCATACGTTTCAGTCTCCACGGACACTGATAGGTACAATTACTATTGCAGGTGGAATATAATATTTAGCAGTTTAGGTTGCTCCTTGAAAGCCAACATTGACACGCCTCCCTGCACAACTTCAATACGCCTCTTGCACTCACGCACGTTTCCTATGCACGTGGCTGTGGTGGCTGCGCGCCTTCATTAATATGCATATGGCACATCTACTCCACATCTACGCCGCACAGCCGGCGCAAGCCTTATGCCAGACTTGCACCGTGCTTTATGAATCCGGGGGGGATAGTTTTTGAGGATAGTCAACAATACGTCTGATCTGAATGTGCTGGGTTTAGAAATGGAGAAGGTTGAACAAAAACTTAAAAGTAGAGGTTATAACCCTGGGATTTTAAGTACAGCTAAAAACAAGGTATTAAGTAAATTTGGCTTGGCACACATTACTGAAAGTGGACAAAGAAATTTGGAAATGAGGGATTGTAACAGATGGAAAAGTGATACGGAATCAGACCAATTGTTTTTCATGAATAAGTATTCTCTTTTTTCTGAGACCCTTAAGGGGTTGGTTTGGAGATTTTGGCCCATAATAATTAATGATATTAAACTCAGGGACATTTTCTTACAGTAGGCTTAAGAATCTTAGGGAGCTATTGTCCATGGGTACACTGGTAGAGAGAAAGAGTCACAGGTAGTTTTCCCTGTGGCAAATGTAGGGTTTATAATAGAATAAGAAACTTAGATGGTACAACAATAAATAACAAAAGCTACAGGGCCAAAGATTGTTATAATTGTGATACCAGAGAGATTGTTTATATTTTGGGTGGCATATTGGTCAAACGAAAAGGGCATATTGGTCAAA
This sequence comes from Protopterus annectens, assembly GCF_019279795.1. Taxonomy (NCBI): domain Eukaryota; kingdom Metazoa; phylum Chordata; order Ceratodontiformes; family Protopteridae; genus Protopterus; species Protopterus annectens. The sequence goes on along the minus strand of NC_056725.1, from coordinate 666,786,184 downwards.
CGAAAAGGGCAGTAATGAACAGAGTCATGGAACATCTTAGTAACATATGAAGGGACAGGCTGGACCAACATTTTTGCACAGTTCATGAAGGTTCTGATTCCTCTCTTTTTTTCACTGTGTTAGCCAAGCTCTATTATTGTCAGGGTGAAGTTTTCATAAACTGATCCAACTGGAAGCTAAAAGCATCATTAATTATGGCACTTTATATTATAAGGGACTAAATTTAGATATTAATTTGAATGTTAGATGAATTTCTGTAATAAGTCATTAGATTTTATTAGAAATCATATTTTTAAGAGATGGTCATGCATTTTTTCTCTCTGTATTAATACGTTTATATTAATATTTACCCACATATTTATTAGTTTTTAGAATGTATTTATATAGAAGGGTCATAGTGTATGTATATAATATGTGTTTTTTGGTTAGTATATGTATATATATTTACTATTGAGTAAGAGATGTTTATTGGGGATGAGAATTTTGATGCACCAGTAAAGTTTCTTTTCAACATTTCTGGTGTGGAGTGTGTTTTTTTGTTATAAGTATTTTTTTATGTTTATTTGGAGGACTCTCTGCATTAGCCAGTCCAGATTACAGCAAATAATTTGTTGTGCAGGTGGATGTTTCAAATCATGTGGTGGGGGCTGTACTTAGCCAGGTTTCCTAAGAGGTAGAAGAGCACTCAGTGGTATATCTCAGCTGAAGACACCAACTCAGGGAGGCATGTTATGTAGCTGTAGAAAAGGAATGTCGAGCCATAATATGGGCACTGTAGAAACTTCAGCCTTATCTGTATGGAAGGAAATTCACTGCATTTGAAGACCATAATCCCTTAACATGGATATATAGAGCCAGCCAACAAAATTATAAGTTATTAATGTGGAGCTTAGGCTTGCAGGCATATGACATGAAAGTACAACACTGTAGTGTGGTCACCAATGCAGGTGGGCTGTCAAGACAGGGAATGGGGTAACATATTCCCAGATAGGCTTATTTCTCTCAAGCCATGTTTCTCAAGGATCATTTGAAAAAAACTAGCTTGAGTCTTTGAGATGGGGGGATGTGATGATATGGGCAAGTGCCAGAATAGTCAGCTGGACTTTTGTAAAGAATGATATGTTCTTTGAATATCAAAGTGATTTATTCAAGATGCTAGTGTTACAAATGTATTAGAACTGTGCGTCATTTGTATATCAAACTGATTTTGTCCAGATGCCTGTGCTGAAAACATCTAATGAAGAGAAATGGACATGTATTATCGTAGCTGAATTAAACATATATGTTTCAAAAGATGATACTGACACAGCAGAAGTTAATTTTAAGAAAAATAAGGGAAATGTAAATGAGCTGTTAAATCCTTTGTCACTTCACAGTGCTGAATAGAACCAGAGATACTGGGTCTAGGGAAGACCCTTTGTCCATTAGGTCAGTGAAAAAAAAAGAGGGGCCCCAGGCAGTGCCATAACCATTTGGATGTGCATTGTGGCTGTCTATGCTAACTTACTGTCTCAGCTTCAAAGGGGAATACTGTAAGAACCTAGTGTCAGGTGACCAGATGAAGTCATTCTGCCAGCCCTCTTGAAACTTATATTATAGATATTACAAAGAGAAATCTCAAGAGTATTGAGTATTCTATTTGGGACACCTAACTAGAAAGACCATCACCCACAGCATCTTGTTTTGCAGTAGTAAGTAACTTAACTAGGGAGCAATAATTCTCTTAGATTCAGTCAGGAATACAGTGAAGCTTAGTTTAGATATTGTTTTCTTTATTTGTCTGAGTCTGTCCATCAATGTTCTTTTCAATATTTCCTGGATCTGAACTCTTGTGATTTACTGTGAATATATATTCAGTATTTTCATGTACTTGTATTATTTATTATTAAATATATTTAATTTAACTTTAATTGTGGCTGGTCCTTGTAGAAAGTATCTAACCTTGGAGAGTGCTTATATTTATATGGTGACACTATGTGGGCCAATCCAGAAGGATTAGCCAACTTGGTGAAATACTACCATTTGTATTAGTATTAATATTACACAGTATAATTGGATGCCCTTTTAAGAGCCTTATAGTAACTGATTGATGGCAGTCATAACTACCTTATAGTTTGGGCAAAGTTGGTAGAGTGGGTAATCTGTGCCAGTCTTTCCCAGGTGTGTGTAATCTGTGCCAGTCTTTCCCAAGTGTGTGTGTGTGTGTGTGTGTGTGTGTGTGTGTGTGTGTGTGCGTGTGTGTGTGTGTGTGCTTCTGAAAATGAAATCTTAGAGTGTACATGTCAGCTACTTGGGGCAGGGACCCAAAGCACTGGGTTTACAGAGATGGTGCTGGAGGACTTGGCTTGGACACTCAGCTGTGGAACTAACCCTACAGCTCTACAGTGGGAATTCTTACTGGGGACCTGGATGGAGACAGATAGACATCCAGACCATGGGCTGAGTATGATCACTGTGTGCTCTTAAGGGAAATTGTACTTGATGCAGAGAGGTCTGCATCTGAAAATACTGAGTGCATCCATTTGTATTCCAAGTGCACATCCCTCTCCAGTGTCAGTGGTGAGTTTTCAGGCTCCTTGATTACTGGCCCAACATGGGGATGACACATATTGGTGGCCATCACATATTGGTAACAGTGGTGGGCATCATAGTGAGTACCAGATCCAGTATGCTTAATTCTCTGATTGTAGTGTGCACTATCTATTTCAGTGTATTTGTGTTAATATAGTCCAGATAGTGTTCTGTCTGTGAGTTTGAGGCAGTGTACATTTTCCAGTCTATACAGAGGTAGTTAAAGTCACCCATGAATAGGTCATTTGGTTGAATGGTGAGTGCCTGTAGTAGGTTTAGGTAAAAGTCATAAGACTCTATGGACATAGAGACCAGTAGCTAGCCATGGTATGGTAAGGGACCTTATCTATGGTGGATGGCACAAGGATGAGCTCCATGGTACCAGCCTGTTAAACCAATTTGGAATTATGTCTTTTGCTAACATAGATGGAACCATCTCCATCTTTGGGTCCAGTTTGTGCTATTGTTCATCTAAATATGTGGAAGCCACTGTAGCCTTGCACTGTTGGGAGTACTTTTTTACAGCTTTAAACCAAGTCTTGACACAGATGTCTACATTCTCCAGAATGAGGAATGCTTGAAGGGTATAGAGTTTTTTGTTTAGGCTCTTAACATTTAGCAGTAACACCTTAAAGTTGCTTGTAGACTTTTTTACTATGTTGGTAGTTTTATCTTTGTGACATGTCTAAGAGGATGAATAAAGTTTTAGCTGATATCCAGAGGCCTAGAGGGGACAAGTGCAGCTCATTATTGGCAAAGCAGCATGGTCTATTGATCATCATTTCCCATGATGACAGATATTAGATTCCCCCCATTAGAAACAAAGCTGATTATTAAAATCAATAATTTTATGTTTATACTGTGGCATTATTCTTGGTGCATGTAGAATGCTGTTCAATACAAGGTCCATACCGATCTGTGACACATTCTGAGAGATCTGTTATATCTATTTTCATATAGTCTAGTGAGGTACATCTCGAGTAATTTACATCCACACGGACTATGGTAAAATCATATTAGTACCTGGGATGCAGTGACTTGATTGCATGTGTGATATTGCAGATCTTGGCAATGATAGACATCTAGCCATTATCTTCTCCTTGTCTAAACTGGTGGTACACAATGGACTCCCCAGTGACAAGAGTTTAGCTAAAGTATATGCTTGCCTTATGTACTATAATCTTGTGGGACCCCTGGGTGTAGATTTATGTAGGATGTTTTGTGCTGCATTTTTAATGTGTGTAAGTGATTGCAGAGGAGCAGTGTTGCCATTAGATAGTTTTGGAGGTCTCTGAGATTTCGGAAGGGTCCTATTAAGTGCCTCAGCATAAGGCAATCTGTGCACAAGATAAGCAGAGTGTGTGTGAGGGATGTAGTATGGGTATTCCTGACAACCTTGATAGCATGTAAGATTTTTGCATCCAAAGAAGATAGTTATTTATATCTCTTGCATGCTGTCATTTTCTTTAATGATTAACTGGTTGTTTGAGAACATGTGACAATTGCTACCGCCTTAAGATGCCCTGATTTACCAAACTTGCCACAGAGACATTTGGAACATGCATATCTATGTTGTCCAGTCCTGGAATATGGTGGGCTGTCTTTAATTTAGGATCGGGTTTTAAGTGGTGTCTCCTAGGGTATTTCTGGGGTTAAGGGCAAGATATTATATAGTGCTAGGATATGGTTGTGCTATTGAATGTTCAAGTTAGCTGCTCTAAGTTTAATTCCACACAATGTCACACCGTTTAACAGGTTTCAGACCTAATCCTAACTTTATAGGGAGATTGTACTATCTAGGCATTTACTATTATACAGAGCACTGCAAGCTGCTGCTGCTGTTGCTTGGTGGGCGGCTCCATGCAAACTTGCCTGATTTACAGTTAAGAAAAAAAGCTTGAGAGCTGACCCATATGCCCTCTAGAAAATAAGCAACCACACTATGAGCTTTGCGGAGTGCTTTCCAACTCGGGGAGACCAGGTAAACACTTTCTACCATAAATTGGATGATTATGGAATTTCTTAAAATAAAGGTACAGCAGAAGTAGCTCTCAAGTACAGATTAAACAACAAACAACTACCAAACAACTAAGTCTCTGGCTAATTTGCCCTTATTCAAGGTGGTTAGAAAGCAAACAAAATTATAAAAGCCAATAAACAGAGAAGTGACTATTTTGTCACCAAATAAAATAAAAGCTTTATAAAATGGTAAAAAACAGTAGTGATCACTGTCTAGAGCAAGTACATGCAAAGCTGGATACAACAGTAGCTGACATAGGCAGTCACCTAGGGCCCAATGGCTGGGGTGAGGCCCTCTCAGGCCAGGAGGCTTAAGTATTTGTTTTAATAATATATTTTAAAAAAAAAACCTTCTAAACGACGTGGTGGTTGCATCTTCTTCTTTAAGGAGAACCATGAAAGTGCCACCACTGTGGAAGTAGGAAGTAAATGAATAATGTACTCCACACTTATGCAGGTAATTTAAACTAGCCATTCCTCTAAGAGAGAAAGTGTTTGTACATATGTATGTGTGTGTAAAAGTGTAATTTAAACTAGAGAGAAAGTGTGTGTACGTATGTATGTGTATGTGAGTGTATGTAATTTAAAGTAGCCATTCCATTTCTATATGATAGAGAAAGTGCTTGTATGGTTGTTTGTAATTTAAACTAGGCATTCTGTTCATATGAGAGATAAAGAGTGTGTTTATGTGTAAGTATATAATTTAAACTAGTGGTGCCGTTCTGCATGAGAGAGAACATGTGTGTGTTGCTGTGTGAGAGAGAGAGAGAGAGAGTGTGTGTGTGTTGCTGTGAGAGAGAGAGTGTGTGTGTGTGTGTGTGTGTGTGTGTGTGTGTTGCTTTGTGTGAGAGAGAAGGTGTATGTGTGTGTCTGTGTGAAAACAGAGAGAAGGTGTGTGTGTGTGTGTGTGTGTGTGTGTGTGTGTGTGTGTGTGTGTGTGTGTGTGTGTGTGTGTGTGTGTGCGTGAGTGTGCATGTTTCAACATACCTCTCAAATGTCAAGATTTAGCCTCATAGTTTTGGTCTGTTTCTCATAAAATTTGTGGTATTCTGGCAATTCATGGGGAATTTAAGTCACAAAATAATGACTTGTATATGAGTTTCTGTCTTTTTTCTATTCAAAAATGCATGCTAACACTAATCCTGTTATTCTAACAACTTTCTAAGATAAAAAGAGCAATATTTCAAATGTATCCTCATTTTTAGGCCATTGTATCCCCATTATTTTAGGCTTTGTTCAGATTTCTTACAAAAAGAGGTTCAGAGGTATGCATAACTCTCGGCTGACCAGACTTGCCTCATATGTTTTTCTAATTCCTCATAAAATGTGTGGTTTTCTGTCAAATCATGGAATACTGAAGTCACTAAATTATTATATCTATGAGTTTCAGACTTCATGTTCTTCAGAAAATGCGTACAAACCCAAATCCTTTTATTCTAGCAACTTTCGAAGTTTAAAAGAGATTGCTGAAGTTTTCAAACTTCGAATCACTAAAGATCAAACTTTAGAGATTAAAGTCTGAAAACTCCGAACTACTAAAAAAATTGTTTTAAAACAAAAAAATTAACACCTAAAGGGTGTAAGCGGGGGGTGGGGGGGAGCTTACACCCTTTTGTTTCTTTTTTTTTTTTTAACTTTTTTTAGTAGTTCGAAGTTTTCAGACTTCGACCACTAAAGTTCAATCTTCAGTGATTCGAAGTTTGAAAACTTCAACAATCTGATATAGACCCAAAGGAGCAATATTTAAAATCTATCCCAATTTTGGGCCATTGCATCTCCATCCTTTAGGCTTTGTCCAGATTTCTTGCATTAAGAGATTGACAGGTATGCATACCTCTCAATTGTCCTGATTTTTGTCTCATTTTTGGCCTATTCCTCATAAAATTTGTGGCTTTCAGGCATATCTCTGAGGATTGAAATAACTAAATAATATCATACATTTGAGTTTCAGAATTCATATCCTTCGGAAAATACATAAGACAAATCCTATTATTCTAGAAACTTTCTAAGTCTATAAGAGCACTATTTGAAATCTGTCCCTATTTTTGGGCCTTAGTCCCCCGTTATTTTAGGCTTTCTCCAGATTTTGTATGCTAAGTGGTTGATAGGTATGGCATGTAATGCCCTAGTGGGGGGGCAGGTTAGTCAATGAACTTGATTAGGCTTGACCCTGTAATTTGGTTAAAGGAGACAAGAGCCTGAATCATCTACACCAGATACCAAACTGCTGAAGGAATTGTGAGCTTCAGTGTTGACAAGCATCTGAATCTTCTACAAGAATGACCAGACTGCTGACAGAATTGTGAGTTTGGGTTTCAGTGCATTTTCATGGAATTGTGAGTTTCAAGGGAAGAGAAATTTACTGTTGCTCCTGCTAAGTCTGTTTTTCAATGTGAAACAAGCTGTTTTGTTAAGCAAATAGCAGCCACTGTTTCTGCTGTAGAAATTGAAAGCAGTGTTAGTAGCATAACTGCCTTTGGGGCAGAAAGCTGTGGATTCTACTCCCACACCATGTAGATGGAGTGCTGCTATTGCACTGCCCTTTTGATTGCTGATTATCTGGTGCAATTTAAGGGGGAATAGAGGTTCTGCACTCTTGAGTGTGTCCTCGTTTGTATGAGATGGCCTAGTAACTCTGAAATTGTTGGTCTGTCAGTCATTCTCTACTGCAATATTACCAACTTACCAATTTTTTTTTAATGTTACATAGGCAACTCACACAAGGGCAGCAGGCACTGAATTTGTAGATGAAACAAAATCTAGACCTCTAGGTAGGAAGTGCTAAGTTTAGAATATTCAATGTATTTAAAGGATGTTTTTATATATATGTTACTTATATATATGTTCTCTCTTTTTATATATATATATATATATATATATATATATATATATATATATATATATATATGTGTGTTTTTTATTACCGAAACGTCAGTTCGCCAACACGTGGAAGAGGAACGCGAAAGGACCGACAACGCAGTTGACCAACATGCTGAAATCCCATCAGCTGGAAGACCGAGAAGGGGAACGTGTAAGCGCGACTTGGTAAGTATGTGATAGAGAGGGATTTTGGATTAGGGAGTGGACAGGTAAGTGTGCAATAGTGAGGGATTTAGGGTTAGGGTGTGTGAAAGTTGAGTGTGCGGTAGTGTCGGAGTTAGGGTTTGGGTAATGTAAGTGTGTGTTAGTGACGGGTTAATGTTTTAGGGTGGGTTAAGTAAGTTAGGAATAGGGTGCAGGTAGGGTAAGTGTCTGGTACTGTCGGACCTTAGGGTTAGGGGTGGCTTAAGTGAGTTAGGGTTAGGGTGCAGGTAGGGTAAGTGTGCGGTAGTGTCGGACCTTAGGGTTAGGGGTGGCTTAAGTGAGTTAGGGTTAGGGTGCAGGTAGGGTAAGTGTACGGTAGTGTCGGACCTTAGGGTTAGGGGTGGCTTAAGTGAGTTAGGGTTAGGGTGCAGGTAGGGTAAGTGTGCGGTAGTGTCGGACCTTAGGGTTAGGGGTGGCTTAAGTGAGTTAGGGTTAGGGTGCAGGTAGGGTAAGTGTGCGGTAGTGTCGGACCTTAGGGTTAGGGTTTGGGTTAGGGCTAGTGGATATGTAATGTAGTGTAATGTGTTGTTTACATTTAGTGTGTCGGTGTAATGGTGTTCGGTGTTTTGCATTGTCGGTATTGTGTGTTGTCGGTTATTTGGTGTCGGTGGTTTGTGTGTCGGCGAACTGGCGTGTCGGTGTTCTAAAGTAGACCCGTTTTTTATATATGTGTTTTTCACACACCGTGAACAAATATATTTTTTGTATTGTTAACTTTTATATTATCACTTCCAATATTTGAAAATGTAAAGGATGTAAGAATTTTTGCAAGGTCTGCCTTTTTGTTTTCACATATGCATTCTAGTATTAGGAAAATGCTTTGTCTATTAAGTGTACCCTTAAGAAATGAGTGAAATTGCTGGTATGTATTATGATTTGTTGTTTTAAATTAACTCAGTAATATAAGCACAGTTGTGTTGTGTCAGTTATAGGTCTGATGAAGTGATGTATCTACACCACGAAAGCGCTTACCAATAAATTTGTTCCAGTTTTTTACTTTTATAGATGAGTGTTATTTCTCATATATTGAGTGATCCTGTGGGTGTTTTTATGGGAACTGGGTTCATATATTCTGTCTAAGGATCCCGTTTTGCTGACCACTGTCTGTTTTGTGTTTGAAATGTAAGGTTGTTTGCTAGTAACAACCTCTTCATTAGTTATAGATCTCTTTAATATAGACTTGTTCGGATGACTTTTACTTCTGCAGACATTGTGCTTATTGACATCTAGATGTCTGAGCAGCCTTTTATGGTTGAAATTTTCTGAAATAGGTATTTTTGTCAATATTGGTTTATACATTTTGTTTCATTGCCTATTGGAAGAATGTTCAAAACTACAAATTTAAAACACATTCTAACAAGTGGTGCTGTATTATACAAGGAATATAGTTTAATACAATCAAGAAGGTTAATCATAAAACACATGGATGTATGCACGGCCCTAAAAATGTGTGCAAGGTGTCTATGGTTTGAAAAGGTAAACAATCCTCCAGATGCACTTTCTTTGAATTTGGATTTTAATGCAGTTTCAATGAATGTGAATTTCAAGGGCAGGGAAGTTTACTGCTCATGCTGTCTGTTTTCATTGTGCGACTTTATTATTTGTTTAGCAAATGGCTGTTAGTGTTTGTGTTATTTTATTTCAATATCTGTAATCATTGTAGAACTAGATAAGAAAACACTATGCACACTGACAGGTTTAAACAGTGTTTATGGTAACTGGGGAGAAATAGCCAAGTAGTGGAATACTGGTATGGCTGGGAAGGGGGGCTACTGTGGGGGGGTGATCTCTTACCCTGTCTATAGCCCTGTTTGACCTTGATCTGGCTCTGAGTCCAAGTTTGATAAATCAAGAAAGTATTCTTAGCTTTGGATGGTTCTGGATGCAGTTGAAACACTTGAAATGTGTTGCATGTTTTTCAGTAAATAAACAGTAAATGAACAAAGAACCTTGCAAACTTGCTTGATTTATACTAGAGAAAAAAGCTTGAAAGCTGACTGCTTTGCACTCTAGCCAATAAACAAACACACACTGAGATGGTCAGTGTACTTCCCAACACAGAGAAAACAGGTAAACACTTTCTGCCATAAAATGGATGATCCTGGAAATTCTTAATATAAAAGCACAGCAAAAGCAGCTCTCAAATGCAGATTAAATAACAAACAATTATCAAACAACGAAGCCCCTCACAAATGTGCCTACCTGCAAAGCAATTAGGAGGCAAACGCAAACTCATCCTTTGGATGAGATGTTAAACTGAGGCCCCCATCTGCTTGAGTGAGTGATAACAATTCTTGACATTCCCACATACTTGTATATCTTCCCATTCTTACTTTAACTGAAACCCTTTTTTCTTTCACATCTTCCAAGGCTAAATGTAAAGAAAACTTATCCATGATATTATGATAATATAACTTACTATATTTTTTAATTTTACTAATTTTTATTTTCCAATGCAAAATGTTGTCTTGATAATTATTCATTTCCTCATTATCATAAACTATCCTTTTCTTAGAACTCAAAATGTTAACCCATTCAGTACTATATTTAGTTTTTAAAATTATCACCAGTAAGGACTTATTATCCTTCAGACTTTTTAATACTTTATAAAAATATAAAGAGGCTGCATAAACTATAGGATTTATCAACTCCAAGCCACCTTCTTTTTTTTACATATAAAATCCCTGTTTTACTGGATTTAATCTTGAACTCCAAATAAATGTCAATGTAATACTATAAAGTACATTTTCAAGAATTGGTGGGATACTACATTTACTAAGTAAGCAATTCTAGCAAGTGAAATCAAATTAATATATTTTCCTGTTAAAAGATAATTTAAAGGTCCTCCAAAACATACATCAGCAGGATTCAAGAAACTCTGTGTAGGGGTCATGTAGAACCTATACTGAGTGTTTCCATATACACAAAGTTGTGCCTGTGGCAGTGCCCTGCAATGCATATTAATGAAGTGCTGCACACTTAAACAAGGCTTCATGGCAAACAACAGTGTTATTATGGCCATGCAACCTCTTCAGGAATGTTACTGTCTGCAGCACAGCAGTCAGACCGCTCAATCTCTTACAGCAAGGAATCTGGACAATATTATAAGTAATGGGGTGTCAAAGACCCAAAAATAGTGGCAATGGTTAAATACTGCTTTTACAACTTTAAAATGTTTATAGAATGACAGGTTTTGCAGTAGCATGAATGCTCCAAATGGTATGAAATCTGAATATTAAACATCATGAATAAATCACAAATGAACCACCATGGACATCCAAAAACTCTTGAAATCCTTGATTAAAATGAACCCTCAATAAAAAAGGAATACTTGTAGCAAAATCCTTGTAGAAAAATATATAAAAATACAAAAAGGTGCACCATTCAGGATGGATAAGTGCTTTCAGGATTTCCCTTCCTCAGATCCTGTTGCAACTGAAAAAAATTGTTCCATTTAAGGAAGGCTTAACCAATCAAGAAGTTCACACAAACTGACACCTCCAATGTAAGCCAGAGGTAAAACATCCTATTAGAACATGATGGTAAAGTTACACCCTCCCTAGAATCCAGTCAGTGGAAAAACTTCAAGTGTAAGTTAAAACATCACTCCGTTAGATGTGCATTTGCTTTAGAAATAAACACTGCTCTGCTAGAGAAGACACCAGTCTTCTTTCTTCAGATGGATTCAAAAGACAATGCATCACCTTAGTTAAAAATAAAACATGATGTAGCAAATTGACAGTCTGTTTCATTGAGGTGAATCTTGTCACATAAAAGGCTGTTATTCACAGTGCATGAAACATAATGGAACAGCCTAAAACAGTCACAGTGCATATATGAGCCAATATTCATCTGTCAGTAGTATTCAAAGTAATAAAGAATTTTTTTAGGAGTTAGTAATGTTAAGAGTAAAATGTAACAGAATAGAGTGAAATAATTGTAGAAAGCTTTTGTTTATTAACTATGAAGTTAGTAATGTTTTCCTTTCTTTTTCTCTCAACCTACCCCCTTTCTTAAATTTCTATTGTTTAATATGCTTTCATTTTATTGTTATTATGTATAATTTTGTATTTCTTTGTTTAAATTTATTATTTCTGTTTTGTTTGCATTTGTTGTTATATAATTTTTTTTATTTTTGTTATTAATATATTTATTTTTTTGTTTTTCTTTGTTCATCAATTTTTTTATGTGCCTATTTTTTTGTTTGTTTGTTTTTTTTTTTAATTTTATTTTATAATTGTAAGTTTGTGTTTTTTTATTATTACAGTACAGCAGGGGAGGCAGGTCCCCTGTCATCCTCCTACTCTCATTCCAATAGCTACAGCACTGAGGCCCAGCACATCTAGATTACAGCCTAGCAGTACACCCTCTGCTCCCCCTGCACTTCTTGGGTCCTTAGGTAGTTATGCCTCAGTGGATAGGCCTACAGTTCCCTCTGGGATCACTGGTGGAGGGGGTGCATTTATCACCCAGAATGAGTTGCCAGGTATGGTGCATAGGATTGTGCACCACACAGTGGACACATGCCTTCTCTGTATAGAGCATCTGCTCTCTGTCCTAGTGAAGAATACCTATCAGAAACACACAGTTTGGGCACTGCAGCCACTGGCACAGTGAGGGGACAGATCTGACAGTCCACTGGGTGAGGACTTGATTCCATGAGACTTGGATTTCCCCACCCTCACCACAACCATGGTGTTCACCCCCTCTTGTGTCCTTCACCATCCCTCTATCTTGTCTTGTATGTCCTGTCTGTCAGCAACTGCTTCCTCACCTTGCCAACTTGCCTGCCTCAGCCATCCCATACATAGCTCTCCCTTTTCCACACACGTCTACTTGACACACTTGACTCGGTCCAACTGCCTATACCACATGATTATGTTGTTGTCACCTCTGCCTCTGGAGGTGACAGTCCAAATTCAGCTAATATTGTATACATCTGATTAGTTTTTACCATTGAAGAAAGGGATAGCTATGGTTCTTTCCTACTCACTTCTTGCACATTCCTGCCCTCCTTTAACTTTGTTTTTCTCTGTACTTGCTCCCCATTTCCCCACTTTCCTATCTTCCCCATTTAGTTTCTTTAAAGAAACATTGTGTGATGTTTCGCAAAGGTAAAAGGCAGCAGTATCAGTAAATGCATGTAAAATTAGCATACACAAATTCATGTCTACACCCCATTTCAAACCCAGTAGTATCTGTTTCCAACAACAATGCATTAAACCATCTGGACACAGAATCAGTTCTTTAGCAGGTGTATTTTATACAATCAATATTAACTGTCACATGTTATTGTTCATATTTGCCGTTTGTACTCCCCAGTGCTTGCTGCTTATATCACTAATGTCATATTTTCAACATTAACTGCATATGAAGCATCATTGCATGATAGACTTTGTTTTATAAAGCCTTAATGCACAATCCCCATTTATTTATAAAGCACGTGTGTGCCATGCTGCACATTAAGCAGCCTTACTAAGCAACGCAAATAAAAATGTTCATAAATAACAGAAATGAGAATAGTAGTGAATTGTATTAGCTACAGCTTTATTTGGAATCGGTTATATGTGGCCAAAGAAAGGAACTTACTTATTTATTTATTTATTCCAGTTTGATTACCGGGGAGGTCCACTGGGCTTGAGAGCCCATTTTCAGTGGAGGCCCGGGGAGAAAAGCTCCACAGAACAAAGTTTATTACCATGAAAAATTTCAAAGATAGTTTGCAATACAAACAATGGGTTTCTTCAACAAGAATAAGACAAAAACAATTGCAATTTTGTTCAGGAGATAAAAACAAGCATATAGCATAATAGCTAGATTTTACTATTTAGTTACATATACGAATCAGCAATTAAGAGTGAGGTTAGGAAGGTAAAAAGGTTAGCCTGGAGTGAAGGGGGAGGAGAGCTTGAGAGGTATGGGTGGAAGAGTGCAGTTGCATTTCCTGTTTAGGTAGAGGTAGGAATGAAGTTGAGTTTTGAAGTTATTATGGTTCAACTTATCACTGGCTGAGGTCAATTGCTACCTGCAGCCAAAGACTGAGTTAAGTAGCAGGTGTATGCAACACCAGTGAAGTCTGAAATTGCCTATTCAGTGTGTAAAATAGAGCTGCTACTCAGCTGCCTCTGTAGCACCATCTGTTAATCCATTGATCCAACCTTGTTTTGGTTCAGATGGTACTGGGTTCGAAGGCAGGTGTATGTAACAGTTTCACATACTTTTAAGTGCAGAGAAATATTATAAATTGGAATACTTATGAATCTGTGTCATTATGTTTGTGGAACATGGCAGTGGTTTATATAATATTTGTAACTGCTTTTCCTGCATGTGCGCATCGTTGTGGAATGTGTACCATTGTGCACCACTGTGCACAGATTTTCTGAAGAAATAAAATGCGGAAGACAGGAAAGTGGTGAAATGGGGAGTAAACAAGGGGAAAAACAAAGTAAAAGGAGGGAGGAATATGCAGGAAGGGTATAGGAAAGAACCATAGCGATCCATTTCTGCAACAGCAAAACCCAGTAATATATGAAGAATATTAGCTGAATTTGGATTGTCACCTCCAGAGAGAGAGAGGTAGCCACAACACAATCATGTTGCATAGCCAACTGGACCAAATCAAGGATGCTATGAAGACACTGGTATGAAATGGAGAGCTATGTATGGGACGGTATTTGTTTTTGTGACAGGTACCATTTTTACCTTTTTGGCAGAAAGAGAAGAATGTTGAGGGAGAGATCTAGGTATGTGTGGGTAAAGTAAGGTAAGGTGGGTAGGTTAGGAAGCAATGGCAGACAGACAGGACATATAAGACAAGACACAGGGATGGTGAAGTTCACAAGAGGGGGGTGAACACCATGGCTGGGGAAAGCGGGGACAACACGAGCCCATGGATGTAAAATGTGGAGACAGTAAGAATTGAGTCCTCACCCATTAGACTGTCCTCATTCTTACTTTTCTTTGCTGATGGCTGTAGTGCCTGATGTCTGTGTCTTCTTGTATTATTCAGAATAATGATGGAGAGCAGTGTCTCCAACTGGCATAGGCAAGCACCAACTGTGTGGTGCACAATCCTATACACTATCCCTGGCAGTTCATTGCATGTGACCATCTCTGCCACTGCTCCCAGAAAGAACCAATGGCAGAACTACCTGAGGGTCTAGGTAGTGCAGGGGCAACAGAGGGTATGATACCAGGGTGCATCCTTGATGTTCTGGGATGTGGAGCCATAGCCAGTGGAGTGGGGGCAGGTGACTCCTCTGGGACAGACCTACCCTGCTCTGCTGTGGTAAAAAAGGAAAAAAAAAAACAGAACATAAAGAGGGGAGCGATAGAAAAAAAGGAAGAACATTAGCAAGTTCATAAGTGACATACAAAGCACTGATGCAGTTATTTCACTATTATATTACCTTTACTATAAACAGTACAAACTGTAAACAAAAATTCTTATAATGTGTCTGAATAACCAGTTGATATTAGATTCACACTATAGTACAGATTTCAGCCAGCAATCCTTGATGTGTGCATATATTGTCCATATGCAGACTCCAGTTGTAATAATTACATTTTCCAGCAGGCCATTTCTGCCACTGAGAGACAGGTCTGCAGTTACAGTGCAATACTAATGAAAACACAACATTACTTGTTCATTTACAAAACTGTGGTGTTTGAACCTACATCTGCTGATTACTCTCTACTGCCGTAGTGTTCTGTGTCCCACAAATTTTTGCATGCACCTTCCTTTTACAGTTGATATAGATGTATGCTCTAATTTATAGTACCGTATTCATAGGCCTCAAACTCTTACAGCAATAAATATGGACAAAGTCATATGTAATAGAGGTCAAAGTCTAAAAAATATGGATGACTCTTGCATAGTTGCTGTTACAAACTTATTAAGGTGATACAGTAGCAGGTTTTGCACTTTCATTACTTTTCTGAAGGGTCTGGGGTCTGAATCAGTCCTCAGCCCTTAGACAGTTATGTGACTGGAAATCACTATTATATCTGTGACTATACAAAGACTGGACAATCCACGGAAATCTATACAGTTGACAGGTATTACTGCATTACATACCAACTAAGCCCATACCTCACAACCTCTTACAACCACAAACGTGGACCAAGAAATAAGTACTGGGGGTACAAAGATGCACACATAGCAACACATTTTGCATATTCTTCTACAAACCTTGAAAAGTGATACAATAACAAGCTTTGCAGTAGCATTGATGTTCTGAACTGTATGAAGTATGAGACACACATATAATTTTCTAACTGCAGGCCTCAATACTTTGGCTAAGAGTTGCCAGACAAACACAATTTATGAGAAGCAAACCAAAATTATGAGGCAACAATCTGAACATTCTGCAAAACCCATACAGCTGAGAGGTATTACAAAGCAGAGTCAATAACAATACTGTTGTGATGGATACATACCACATGCTGCTTGCATCCTTGCCAATTGACATTCATGGGCTCTACATTCTGATCATAATTTGCCTCAGCTGTGGAAAAAATATAAATGAACAGAACACCATTATGAATACAAAGCCTAACTATATGCAGCTTTACACTATTGCAAGTAATGTCTGAAAGTCATACTTGCACATCTGTGGGGTGCCATCTGTCTGACATTCCTCAGTCCAATGGTCGAGGGTGTCCTCCTCCTCATCCTGAGGTCTCAGTAGTGGTTCCTACACTGCTCTCCTGTGTGGGTGATAACAGTAGCAATGGTCAGAGCCTGGGCCAGACTATTCTATGACTCTGTCCTTGATTGTGAGCCATGATAGTGCCTCTGCAGTAGCCGGGGCCCATGGTCATGTAATAGAGGCCAAAGTCCAAAAAATATGGATGACTCTTACATAGTTGCTGTTACAAACTTATTAAGATGATACAGTAGCAGGTTATGCACGTGCATGACTTTTCTGAAGGGTCTGGGGTCTCCTGGACACCACACCATTGAGTACTAAATCTCAAACCCTCACCAGAAATGCCTTCCATGTCTGTCACAGAGCAAGTCTAATGTAAAATTATATTTTCCTGCCAACTGCACTTATCACATTTACTCAGAGGGTGCAGTTTCCAATTTGGCAACATTTGAAACAGCTGCACATCGCTTACCATCACACAAACAGTGTGCAAAGGGTGCAGCATGTTTATGTAATGGTGATTGATACAGAAGTTTGGTAACTAATGTCATTTCTATGTTATTTGAGATACAGGCAATTTTGTAACTGTGTTGGTCCAATGGGAAGGGTATGCCAAGCCACATAGTGGGAATATGCTTACCTAAACATAGTACACATTATAACCACACTCACAATTTTGCTATTAACTAGACAATGCATCAATTAATAAATAATTACATAACTGACACAATATTACTGTGTCAGTCCTAAGTCATACAAATAGTGACACTGACAATAATGTGAATTGTTACAACATTAAAATTTAATGGCATATGCTGTATTCAAACCCTGGACCATAAGCATGGTAGTCCTGCACTGACAGCTATTGCCACAGTAAAGTTTGGAAATCCTTTCTCTGTGTCAGTTCATTGCTAAATACTGCAATGAACTGCACAACTTGTATTCCAACCCCAAACCATCTAGACTTCAGACCTAGACTTAACACCTGCTGCCACAGAGCAAGTTACATGACATCCATTAAGTTATCATTCATTGTTAATTTCTTGCTGTTAACTGCAGAGGAACGGCACTTAGCAGGTCTGAGTGATGCACAACTGCATTACTAGAAAGCATCAAGTTTCTATTTTTGTCTGTCTGGGTCCTGTCTACTACCTGGGTGGTCCAGCTGTCCATTTTGTGCAATGCTGCTCTACACGTAAAACTGATTAGGATAGTGAAATCTGCTTGTGCTAAGTGGCACATTGTGCAAACAATGCACCCCCATCACCCACTAAAGTGAGACAGAAGGAGAAAGGAAAAAAAGGGGAAATACAGTTTGTTACTACACAGGAGGTATGTCTGCTGAGGTCTGGATTCCCAATCTCACTCCAGTGCAGCTTCAGAAAGCAGAATGGGTGCTTTATCCTTGTTGGCCACATACACACAGTTTGGCAGCAAGCAACTTTATAAGTTATCCACACACAACAGTGTATTTTAACTGATATCAAGCCATCAAGTTCATATCAGCTTTTATGCATGCATTATATGAAATAGATCTGGATGTACTACACATAGTGATCACACAATCTGTTAGAACTATTGCTTGAAATTATACCAATCTGATTCACTTGGCCATTCAGCAGTTATGTGACCAGTATTCAGAGATATGCAGTGGCAAAGCCAGTCTACATAATTTACCTTACATTCTGTATGCAGTTTAACTAGGAATATTATGATATGCAGTTCTCAGCAAATGAAGGCCAGGGTGGATGGTACAAACAAACATACACTGCTGTTTTGGTGGTGGGAGCAAAGGTAAATTCCTGTTGTGGGACATGCAAGAGTATACTGCTCTTATGAAGGGGTGACCAAGCTGAGGTCACATTATACCACAGCTTCTCTATGTAAAGATATTCTATTACAAACATATGATGCTAAACTGAGGCCATGCATTGATCACCAGTACTTTGAAAAGTTATGGATGTGTTAGTCTTGCATGGCTGAAGACTACTACATTCTAATGGATACATGCAAGTGAAATAACTCTGCTGTCACATGTTACTTGACTTTCTGTACACATCTCCCACCTTTTACCTGCTTACTGTACCATGTGATGAAACACAAGTACATGCTGTAATAATATGCATTACAGTACATGTTCAGGACTTACCTTGTAAATGCTGTGTCTGTGCTCCACACTTTGTGACATCCCTAGGAAAAACCAGCATGGAGTCTCCATGGATGCTTTATATCTTGTTGAATAGCCTCACAAGATTGGTTGATTAGCATGCAGTTCATCTCCTTATGCAGTAATTTGCATCTCTGGAGTGCAAACTAAGACGGATGCAATCCATTAATAATGTACTCCATTATAAAAAGGTGAATGTGTAGCTACCTAAACTGATGTTGAGGAGAGTTAGTACATTGTTTAACTCACTAAGACAACTGTATTTCTTCACAGCATTTCTCTACAGAGGAGTACTGAACTCCAGCACTTGTATTCCCATTTTGTGACCTACATAATGCATATGCTGGAATGTAGTTGAGAATAAATGTGAAGTAATGACTTTCACACTTTAATCTGTATGTATTACTTAGAAGTGTAGTGATGGCATAGCCTTGGTTGTCAAGCCATTTCACAGGTACACAGCATTGAGAATACCTGAAAACGGAACGCTGTGTTATAAATATGTGCGCATCTTACATGGACAGGTCCTTTGATAGCACTTTTAGCATTTCAAAGATGTTTTGTTAGCGCAATGGGTCCTTACCCTGTCATTTTGTTTGGGGGGAACAAAGATGAGTTAGTGCTTGGGCACTCACTAGACTGCACTGTTATGTTGGGTGGGTGAACATATTATACTCACTGCAATGGCACACACAAGGATATGTTTCTCTTGTTAGTCTTCCTATTTTGTATCCTCCATCTTGTTATTTTTACAAATATGCAAACTTTTTCATGTTTATCCAGGGGGAATACTAACAGTTTTCCTTTACTGCTTTATCTGTAAACCGTTAAGTTGTAGTTATGTGATCCTCATGTATTATCATTCTTTTGTCTTGTAGGACAGAATATGTCTGTTCATCATAGGCCCCCATTTACAGATGCAGAGAATAATCTAATAATTGATGCCTTAAGGCAACATGCTGCTGTGCTGCTGTCCAGGGGGGGTGGGCCAGTATGGCTGAGCATCAAGTCCTCTGGGATGAATTACTGGCCAACATTAACATTGCTGGATGACACAATCGCACATATGAGCAGGTGCGGCACAGAGCAACAGACATGGTAACTGCTGCATGTAGATGTGCAGCTGCAGTGGTACATGATCATCAAGTGACAGGTGGAGGCCCTGCTGCAGAATGCCCCCTCACTGCAACTAAGGATTTCCTGGCAAAGATTGCCACCAAGGACATCTACCAGCAATCCATGGCACATTATGTTCTAGATGGGGGTGCAACTCCTGCATCCCACAAGGAGCTTCTAGGTATTTTTTGTTAGCTGATAATTAGTCTACTGTGGCATAGTGCACTAACTGCAGTAATGCATATGTTTGTGTCAGTTGTTTGTTAGGTTGGTGGATTTAGGATTGCTGCAGTTAGAAGCTTAATTTGAAGTTGTCAGCCACATTCTTGTTGACATTTGAGAAACTGCAGATATAGAGTTATAAATGTATTACCCCCTGTTTTACTGTTAAATGCAATATATTGCAACATAGTAGTGCAGCTATTAATGTATTCCTGTGTTATCACAGGTGAGTGTGACAGTGGGTGTGTGGACACTCTGACACCTGATGCCAGTGCTGTAACAAACACTGATGATGATGGTGGCCAAACTGAGGCACAGTTGAGGGGTGCAGTGGTTGAATCTGGCACAGAGGTTGACATCCAGTGACCCCCCCTTCATTTTCCCCGAACACAGCCAGTAGGCCTATGCCTACCCAGTCCACTGAGGACAGAGATATTGGACAGGTTGAGGACAATGACATTGATTAGGGGAGTGTGGCTACTGTGGCTTCACTGCCTGTTGAATCTTTCTGTAGCCAAAGTGTTGGCAAACTGTCATGCATGAGGGTGCTCAAAGGAGGCCTGCTGTCCATCCTCCACCTGGTGAATGTGTCTCTTCCCGTGTCACTCAATGGATGTTTAAGTCCACCATGGAGGCACAGGCACATTCTGAAAGGTGCTCCAGACAAATACCCTTAGGGTTCTAGATGTGGCACAGTCTGACATTTGTGATTGCCTCCACCATGTAGCCAATTCAATGGTTCAGTTGAATGATGTATTGGAACATGGAGTGTCTGTGATGGAACAAGGGATTGAAATCATGGACTGTGCAGTGTGTGTGATGACACATCTGCCAGGAGGGGGGCATTGTCCATGTGGGCGAAGGTCAGGCACACCATCTGCTAACCCATGTGGCTATGCCCAGTCATGCTCTTGTAGTGACATTACTTCTCCTGCAGCATCAGGGAGTGTGCTGTCCACACCCAGACATGGCAGGCCATGGCTTTGTGGTTCTTGTGATGGGAGCACATCCAGCAGAAAACAGTCATTGTTAGGTAGTAGCACTGCATCTGAACTTGGGCATGGAGGTGCCAGTGCATTTCCTGGCAGAGTCAGGTTTCATGGTCAGGAGTGAGAACAATGAACTGACAATTCTACCATGCACAGCTCACACCTGTCCAACATACCAAGACATAGAGCTACCACTGAGCTTGGCTGTGTTCATGCACTCTGTCACATATCACTTTCGCATGGAGGACCCATATAGACATACACAACAGTTACATGGTTCAGCCTGCTGATTACCTGTTCTTGTAAACACACACACACACACACACACACACACACACACACACACACACACACACACACACATACACATACACATACACACACACACCACTCAACAACTTTTCTTGTCAGCCTAGGCCTCCTGCCCCCCCCCCTCCACAACACCCTGTGCAAGTGATGATAACTGTGCCATATCACTGATTTCTCTCGTTTGGATTCAGGGAAATTAAAGCACTGTGTTTGATGCACAGGGTGCTTAGCTACATTATTGCTTAGTATATCTACATTGTGTTATTTAAATGTAAATGTGCCTGTGAATTATATTTGCCTTGTCAAGGTGTACAATGGATAGCATCATCATGTCACTACTTTATAGTGTATTCTCTTTTAAGGGTTGTGAAGTCAACAACTGCATTGTGTCTCATTACTTTTTAACTGTTCTTTTTAATGAATATCTATTACAAATGTATGGAGCACATCATAAGTCAGACCATCACATTCAGATCTCTGGATTGCATGACAGCACTGTAGTATAATCTCATCAGAATAGTATAGTATCATGTTCTCTGTTGCATGTAGCTCACCAGAAATATTCATCTGCAGGACACCCCACAGGGCTTTCTCATTAGGCTAACACAGAGCCTGCAAACTATGCCATGATGTATGTTTACAGATTAAAATACATGTCACTTTAATCTGTCTTGTATCAAATGATGTGATGTCTGCCTGACATCTAGGCCGCTGTCTGATCATGCCCTGGAGAGTTACATGCATGTACAGTAATCTGATATAGCCGATGACATCAGCATTGTCTGCTGAGCATATGGGAATAACAGTGTCCCACCTGCTGGTGTAAAATATTGTTTGTAGTATCAAGTGACAGCTGCCTTACACACACCAAGGAATACACACACAGCTGACTGCAGTGCTGACTTATATACTCAGAAAAATAAACATTCGCAGAAAGACACACACACACAGTTGACTGTAGTGAGAATAGAACCCCTACTTATCTAAGTATACAGACTATAGATCCTGGAACATAACACATGCACCACAGCACATGTATGACTTGTATTGTGTATTACAACCCTTTATAGATGATGACATCAGCAGTGTCTGTTGAGGATGAGAAATGTAGCCCACCTGCTGGTGTAAATGCTGTCTGTAATATCAAGTTAAAGCTCAGTCACACACACATACAGTTGACTGCAGTGAGAATAGACCCCCTAAATAAATAGACTACAGAACTCAGCACTTTATGCAAGTGCCACACCACAAGGTTGATTTGGAGTGTGTCAGACAACACTTTATAGCTGATGATATCAGCAGTGTCTGTTGAGGAGAATATAACAGTGTCCCACCTGCTGGTGTAAAATGCTCCCTGTAATATCAGCACAGTACTTAATGCACACAACACAGAACAAGTCTGACTCATACAGGAGTGGAGGTGAACTCAAAGCAGATGACATCAGCTGGCCCTGTGGGAGACAACAGCTTGAGGGGCCAATATGGAATGACTATGTAGGGATGAGCTGCTGTCAAAAAATGGCCAGCCATGCCATTGGACAGGTAACTGTAGGATACCACTTATATTCTGCTACCTAGGGTCACACGCACCCTGTTGACTGGAGTGAGATTAGAAGCTCTAGCTATCTAAGTGCACAGACTACAGACCACAGTACCTAATGCATGTACCATAGAACAAGTCTGACCTATATAGGCATGCATGTGAATTAAGTAGATGACCTCAGAAGGCCCTGTTAGAGACAAGAGCTTGGGAGGCCAGTATGGAATGACTCTGTAGGAATGAGCAGCTGTCAAAAAATAGCCAGCCACGCCATTGAAAAGATATCTGCAAGATGCCACTTTACTCTGCTGCCTTAGAGTTACACACACCCAGTTGACTGCAGTGAGATTAAAACCCCTACCTATCTAAGGTACCCAGACTACACAATGCAGTCCTTAATGCATGCAGCACAGAACACGTCTGACTGATACAGGAATGCAGGTGAACTTATATTAGAAGACAACAACTTGGGAGACCAGTATGGAATGACTGTGTAGAGATGTGCAGCTATCAAAATAACAGCCACCCATGCCAATGCAGAGGTAACTAAAGAACAGCCTTTCTATTTGGCTGACTAGAAACACACACACAGTCAACTGAAGTAAGAACAGAATCCCTACCTAAGTGCAGAAATTATAAAATACAGTACTTAACACGTGCTACAGAACAAGTGTGACTTTTATAGAATTAGAGGTGAACTTCTAGTAGATGACATCAGCAGGCTATGTGAGGAACAACAGCTTGGGAGGCTTGCATAGGTACATAGGATCATAGTGTCATATGCGGCTAATAGCCTAATAGCACTACGATGCTTAGAAGCCTAGCTGTATAACAACACATGTACCCTAATTGAGCATATTTGGATGTTTTGGTTTAGCAGAGTAAGGTTGTGAGCAACACCAACAGGCACTGTCCATGAGGGAGCACGCAACATTGTAAATTACACTTTGTTCTGTGGTTGATATATGTGTGGAAGAAAATAAACTGAGACCCCAAGGTTATTATGTATGTGGGTGTGTGGCCAACACATGGATTGAAATTAGACAGTATCATATATAAATTTCCATAGCACATTGGGATATATCTCTTAACCTTTTATATCAAGGAAGCGGGACAAAGCCATATATATTGGGTTGAAAAAGGACCAAACACAGGGACACGTTTTACATGCTGCTCTTACAAACGTATGCAGTTGCTAGAATAACGTTTTGCATTAATGTGAATTGTCTGAAGTGTAGGAGTTTTGAAATTAAAATGTCTGCTGTTGTTTTCTGGCTTAAACAGTCAAGTATTTTCAAATTATTTGCCAGAACACCAACTTTTTATCAGAAGCAGGGCAAAAATGTGATGCCCAAATCAGGACATTTTATAAATATCTAAACAGTTGAAAGCTGTGCATTGAGCAACAGATCTGCACTATGGTTAACCGAGTGCACACACATGCGAGATACAGCTGTTTGCACGTAGGTAAGTAGTGAGCAAATGTGAACCTCATTGCTAATTAGTAACAGTTAATCTATGCTAGGTTTTTATGATGGCCAAAAGCATTTATTGAATGTATCCAGTTTCTATGTCTGCCTGTCTGCTTCCTAGGTGGTCTGGTTTCAGCAATGCCATGCTTCATGCAAGCCACATAAGCACAGACAAACTTGCAGCCATCTGTTGCTCTATGTGGCACATTGCAAAAACATTGGAACAAAAAAAAAAGAAATATTGGAAAAAAAATAGAAAGGGAGATGTACATGACCTAACCAAAAATCAAGGCATGACATGCACACTACAAAATGATACTACACATTAGATACTTCTACATAGTCCAGGATTTGAACTCTCACACTACTGCAGATTCAGAAAACGGGATGGATGCCTTAGCCTTCTTTGCCACACAAAATCTTTGCAGCAAAGAACTGAAGTCATTGTTCACGCAACCAAAGGCATCATAATGTACACTGCTATGAGATCTTCAGTCGTGACTTCTCTTTCTAACCCCCTTTATTATACTTGGACATAGTGCACTTAATTCAAAACCTGTTAGGATTCTGTGTTCAAATATACAGCTTTGTCTTACTTGTCTGTGTTTCTTGGTACTTCATTAGTTGTTTGAGCAGTACTGTGAGACATTCAAGTGTGTAAGGCATTCAATATCCTTGGCCTTGAAATGTTAACTGGGAGTTATATGACATGCATTTGCAA
The DNA here is from genome assembly GCF_019279795.1 of Protopterus annectens. Taxonomy (NCBI): domain Eukaryota; kingdom Metazoa; phylum Chordata; order Ceratodontiformes; family Protopteridae; genus Protopterus; species Protopterus annectens. The sequence goes on along the minus strand of NC_056725.1, from coordinate 666,761,323 downwards.
GTGAAGAACAGGTTGGATGGCACAAACAGCCATATACTGTTCTTTTGTGGGGACCATTGCTAAGTTACTGTTAAGGCACAAGCAAAGCTACACTGCTGTTGGTGGGGAGCTCATGTACTGCTGTGGCACAAACAAGGATATGATGCTCTTGTTACTCTCCTTGTTCTGCTTCCTGCCTGTTGTTTGATCTTAGGAAGGGTTGTAAAGTCAGAAAATGCAATGTGTATCAGTACTGTCTAACTTCTCTCTCAATGGATTTTCCAGTTCAAAGGTATGATGCAAAAATAAGGGCATGTAGTGACCATCAATATACTTCAGAGGTAGGACTATTTGAATCTTTGACCCCTGAGGCCTAGTACATACACATATGAGTAAAGTAAGCTCTATCTGCTGTCACATGTTAAAATACATTTTGTACATATCCACAACACTATTTACATAATTACTGTTCCAACCTACTAAATACAGGACATACCATAATATCATTCAAAAACTACACTCTAGGTTCAAAACTTAGCTTGCAAATGCAGCAGTAGACACATTTTGAGTTTAGGTCTGACTCTGATGGATGCAAGCAGTACACAGCAAGAACATAGGTAGGTACAGGTTGCGTGAGTTGCCTGGCATCAATTTTAGTATGTGTGCGAGTAGGAGAAAGGTATTAGGCACCTAGGTGGACAGGGAATGTTCTATGCTTTGTCTTCTGCTAAAGCAAGGTCATACTCACCACACCTACATCTGCCTGCAGGCACAGCAGCTCGTGATTTCTACTCTGAACCCTCCTCTGACTGTGGCTGTGATGACCTAGGTGTTGGTAGGGGGGATGAGTGTCCCTTCCCCTAGCTGATCCTGCTGCAGCTGTGTTTGCAATATCAGATTGTGTAACATAGCACATACTGTGAAGACTTCTGCACATGTCTCTGGATTATACTGTAGGGCTCCACCAGATGTATCTAAGCACCAGAACTGTAACTTCCAGCCCAAACACATGCGCTATGATGTTTCTAGTTTGGATAAGTGTCTTATTATGGTGTTCTTCCATGGGTGTTCGTGCACTTCTGATGGGTGTTATCATCTACGGTTCCAGTACATAGCCAGAATCCCCCAGTAAATGGCCCAGTAGGATGTCCCCCTAACAAGCATCTGATACAGCTGTGATGTGTGCCAGATAAGGGAGTCATGATAAATTCCAAGGTTGCAAGAACACACATTCAATATTATTCCCTATGCATTGCACATGACTTGGCAGTTGATGGAGTGGCAACCCTTGTGGGTAATGTAGATTCTACCTTGCTCACCAGGCGGTGCCTTGATGTGTATATAAGTGTATTCTATGGCACCCAGCTCTTCAGGGTAGTGTGCTACAGAGTGGAACTGTTACATATTACTAGCCCTGTCCTCAGAACAATGTGAAAATCATATGTGCTCATTGGCATGTGTTAGCATAGCATCCAGGAATTGGTGGAGGATTCTGGATGCTGTTGCCTGTGACACACCCATCATGTCCCCAGCTGGTCTTTAAAAGCATCTGTAACTAATATTCTAAGGGCTACACATACCTTAGTTTCTGTTGGGATGGATTCTCCTTGATTGGTTCTGGCTCTGGGATGAGGCCGGTAGAGCTCACAAAGTTCTTGTAAGGTGTCCCTGTCCAGCCTGTAGCGCTCTACAATATCCAGGTAATGTAGCATCTGATAAGTTACCCTGGGTGTGAACACTTTTTTTTCTTGGCCTAAGCCTATTGTCATCTGCTCCAGCAGCACTGACTTCAGCATGTAGCACTTGCAGATGTAGAATAACTGTAGCAGCTTCTAGCATTGTATCAGTTAAAATTTCTTTGTACCTACTCCAATGGTATTGATGTATTTAGGAAAACAAGACTGGATGCTACACAGATGCTTTATAGCATGTCGAACAGGTGCACCATGTTGGATTGGTTCATGAAAATGGAATTCACCTGCTTATACTGTAATTAGCATCTATTACACACACCTTTTGCTTGCTCATCATTGTGCTAGGCACACCTCCCCCCCCACCCAGATATGCATAAATAAAGTAAGCACAGCAAAATTGTAATTACTCTCTGCCATTCCTGTGATTTTAAGCAAACATCATCATCAGCCCCCTTTTCCCATTTTTCTACATGGGGTCGAGGTATCATGTTAACTGTTGCCAGCTCCCTCGATTCAGTGCCACACTCCTGCCTTCTTCAACACTCATGCTTGACTGTCACAGATCTTCTTTCACGCAATCCATCCACCTCCTTGCTCCCTCTTATCTTCTTTCTGTCTGTCCCAAATCTTCCTCGCCAGATTGTTTTCTGCTACACATGTACCCAAACCACCGTAATCTGTTCTCTTTGATATTTTCTGCAATTGGAGCTACTTTGGCTTCTGCTCTTATGTTCTCATTTCTTCATCTGTCCCACAGTGTGCATCCTATTACCTTTCTCAGGCACTTCATTTCCATCACCTCTAGCTTCTTCAACTGTTCTGCCTTTACTGCCCAGGTTTCTGTACCATACAGTAGTACTGGTCACACCACTGTCTTGTACACCTTACTTTTCAGCTTCTTTGGCATTCTTCTGTCATAGACTACACCTGGCACTCTATGCCAGTTGGCTGCAGCCCCGCTTATTCTAGCTTTGACCTCTTCATTTAGACTACCCATCTCCTCAACTACTCCTTCCAGATACTTGAAGCTGTCTACCTGTTCCACTATCTTCCCTTCTATCTCTATTCTCAGTTTCTTCTGTTTTCCCCAATTTGCTGCCATTACCACTGTCTTATTTGCCATGGCAGGGCTAGCCACTCAAGGGTGTAAAATATGGCTCTAGGTGATTCAATCATGATATTAACATTCAGTATAAAAAGGAAAGCCTGCCCACCCTGTACTCAAACCCAGGACCTTCTGCACTCTAACTCTACAGATACCCACAGTGCCACAGGACTATTTACAATATCATCATCTTCTTTCGGCTGTTCCCATTAGGGGTCGCCACAGCGGATCATCTGTTTCCATTTATTCCTGTCCTCTGCATCATGCTCTTTCACACCAACTGCATGCATGTCCTCTTTCACCACATCCATAAACCTCATCTTAGGCCTTCCTCTTTTCCTCTTACCTGGCAGCTCCATCCTTAGCATCCTTTTCCCAATATACCCAGCATCCCTCCTCAGCACATGTCCAAACCAACACAATCTCGCCTCTCTTGCTTTGCCTCCAAACTGTCCAACCTGAGCTGACCCTCTAATATACCGATTCCTAATTCTGTCCATCCTAGTCACACCAGTGCAAATCTTAACATCTTTAACTCCGCCACATCCAGCTCTGACTCCTGCCTTTTCGACAATGCTACCGTCTCCAACCCATATAACATAGCTGGTCTCACTACCCTCTTATAGACCTTCCCTTTCACTCTTATTGGTACTCGTTTGTCACAAATCACTCCTGACACTCTTCTCCACCCATTCCACCCTGCCTGTATTCTCTTCTTCACCTCTCTTCCACACTCACCATTACTCTGAACTGTTGATCCCAAGTACAATATAAGCCCAACAAAAGCTGCCTTTCATTCTTATGTGCACCGTTGTGCAAACATGGACATTAAAAATGTACAAAAATGATTTGAAATGGTCAGAGAAGACACATTTTACAACAAAATTCCAAGGATAACATACAACCTGTGATTTGTGCATAGCTTACATGCACCTTCACCCTCCACAGACTGACCTGTACAACTTTGAAATAACCTGACACACACACCTGATGTCATCATTCACTGTTGACATCCATTGAAAACAAAAACACTGTGGAAGTGCCTACATGGAATATATATCCCTACAGGGTTACTCCTTTTTGTGATTCAGCTATACCAATGAGTTTTTACCTAATTTACATATTCACAGTGCTGATAACCTGGAATCTACACCTGTTTCAGGATGGTCAAAAATTCTAGCAGCCTGCATGATGTAGAATTACATTTTCTTTTGGGGGTGGGGAGCAAAGGTGCATTTATGTCATGGCCCTTACAAATACATTTTTTATTTTGTAATTGTGATTTCTAGCATCCACATTGTGTATTTAGGTCATAATATGTGTGGGGTTACATGTTCGGGTCAGTATGTACAAATTCTAAGAGCATTTACTTGCTCTTGCTTCTGGCTAGATTCCTTTCTTTGCCTGTACTTAGAAAGTTTCCAAATACATGGCCAACACGAATACAGAGTCTACACGGTTGCTTTAGAGGTTGTTGAATCATTCCACCATGTTGATTTGCTTTATTAGCATAACATTTGGCAACTTATGCTGTAATTTGCAAGCCACAAACATTTCTATATTTGCACATGAGTGTGTGCCATTACTCAATCTAAAACCTGTTGTGCCTGTGTAAGCTTCACACTGCAATGCACTTACAGTAAAAAAAAATTATCTTGTAGGCTTTAATGAATTCCCCCCACATGTTTTTTCATGACCTTTTATCTTTCTTCCCATATACCTCTTATAGGGTCATAGGTTTATATGTGTGTACTAGGCTAATGGCCCTGGAGCCTTTACAAGCCTAGCCCATAGGATTACCCTGGCATTGTGCCACCCAACCTTAGTTCCTAGTGCCTCTGTTGAGTAGAGCCACTGGAGTGATCCCAGGGTGAATTTTCTATTTCCCATCCACTTATCAAGATTTCTGTTGAAGAGGGTCAGTGAGGTGCTCTGCTTGACATGTATGGGAAGTCTATTCCATAGCATGGGCAGTCTCTGGGTTATGAACCTGTCCCTCCAGCATGTTCTGTTGATTGTGGTAGTGAGGTTGATAACTCCAGAGTGTGTGGTGTGGAGGGATTCTGATTTCTTTAGATGTAGCATTTCTAATAGAGCTGGGTCAGACATGGCTTTGTAAGTCAAGCAGAGATAGTCTCTAAGTAGGCGATATGAAACAGAGAATAGTTGGAGTTTTTTGAGTCTGTCCATATAGGACAAGTGTTTAAGGCCTATGATCCTCTTTGTGAGGTACTTTTGTGGCCTCTCCAGTTGTTGCAGGTGTCTAGTGAGGTACATGCCAAATGGAGCGTTGTACTTGATGACTGGCCTAATGAGGGAAGAGTAGAGGGAGACAATGACCTTTTTCTTCCTGGATGCAAAACCCTTAGTAATGATATGTACCAAATAGAAGGACTTTCTGACAACAGTGGCAACATGGTGGTCAAAAGAGAGGTTGCTGTCAACCTGTGTTCCCAGATTTCTTATAATGCCTTCTGTGTTCAGTGGACTACTATCAATGTGGTAATTCAAGGGAACCCGGTTTTTCCCAAAGGGAATGAAGACATTTTTTGGCATTGGGCTTAAGACCATGGTTCTGACACCAGTCGCTGGTCTCATTGAGGCCTTTCTGTAGGATGTCAGCATCACTTGGGGAGTTAATAATAGCTCCCAACTTGCAATCATCTGCGAACTTTGTCAGCCAGAGTCCCTTCATGTTGGCCTGGACTTCAGAGAAGTAGATACCAAACAGGAGAGGACCCAGGACCGCACCCTGTGGGACTCCACTCGTGACTGGTTGGCAATTTGACTTGGAATCAGCTACTTTCACATTGTGAGTTCTGTGTGTGAGCCAGTTTGCAACCCACCTAGTGATACAGGGGTTGATCCCTAGCTTAGTAAGTTTTTCTATGATTCCTGAGTGGGGAATGGTATCAAAGGCCTTGGCCAGATCAAGGTAGGCTGTATGAACCACCTTACCTTCATCCACAGCTCTGGTGACTGACTCAAAGAAGTCAACCAAGTTGAGCAGGCATGGTCTACCCTTCACAAAACCAAACTGTGTAGGATCCAGTGTTTGGAGATTCCCTAGATCCTTGTTTATTAGGTCCATGATGATGCATTCCATAGCTTTGCATATCAGAGTCATCAGGCTAATGGGGTGATAGTTCCCAGGGTCTGCAGTTGCTCCTCCTTTGTGGAGAGGGATAACTGCAGCAGTGCACCATTCGGTGGGGACAAAGCCTGAGGTGAGGCTGTGATTTAACAGGGCACACAGGTGAGGTGCCAGTTCACTCTGTCGTTCATGTAGAACACAGCCAAGGATACTGTCAGGTCCCATAGAAGCTGTATTCTTGGCCTTGGACAGTGCTGTTTTAACCTGTGCAGCAGTAATACTGGGTGCCTGGCAATCTACTGGTATTGTGAATGGTCCTTTAGGGGGGAGAGAGGGGTAAAGTTAGCACTGAATCTGTTCACCAGTATATTTGCAATATCTGTTGGCTCAGTATAGCAGATACCATTGTGCAGTAGCTCAGAGCAAATCTGGGTATTGCCATGGAGATTCTTTACATAACTATATGAGGCCTTGTGGTTGTCTTTACTATCTGCTGCAATTCATTTTTCATAGATAGCTTTAGAGGATTTGAAGAGGGATCTCAACCTTTTGCTGAGGCTGATAAGCGAGTCTTTCCAGTCTTGGGACTTCACGTTATTCCACATCAGTTTCCTCCTTCTGTTGTAGAGTTTGTTTATGGCAGGAGACCATCAGACTGGCTTCCTTTTTTGAGGAGAGCATCTTAGTTCTATTGGGTATGGTGAGATCCATGCATTTGTGTACGTGTTTGTACAGTGCATTGGTGTAGGATATGGCAGTCATGCAACTCTTCTTCATTTGCATGGGTGCCGTAAAGTTAGCCACCTCTGTTTTTAGGAGCCCAAAGTTAGCTTTGGAGACGTTTTTGATGGTGGTTACCTTTGTTGGGGGGGGGGGGGTGGGAGGGTTGTGGATTCCAAGGTGATTAGTTTGTGATCGGATCTAACCAGGGAGGAGTTGACTATTGGTGTGGAGCAACGGGCGCCCATGTTAGTAATGACCAGGTCAAGGATGTTGCTACCTCTAGTGGGGGTAAGAAGAGTTGGTCCAGGGCATTGGAATCAATGAATTCCAGAAAGCATTGGGCAAGTGTATTGGTACATGAGTAATTTTCCCAGTTAATGGAGAGGTAGTTGAAGTCATCCAGTATGAGAGTGTTAGGTTGGACCCTAATATTCTCCAGGGTGCTTAGGAATGTGAAGTGTGAATCTTGGGACATAGCTGGGGACCTATAGCAAGCTACGACCTGAATCGCTGTCTTACCCCATGTTAGCTGCACCTGAAGTATCTCAGATGTGTTATGTTGTCTACCAGTCTGGAGGTGTGTGCATCCTTTATGAATATGGAGACACCACCACCTTTGGAGCTTTGGTCCAAGTTCTGGTAGTGCGGAGGTGCTTTCTGCTGCCTTGAACCAGGTTTCTGTTACAGCACAAATGTGGATGTTCTCCTTTTTAAGGAGTAATTTGAGTGAGTGCATTTTGAGATTCAGACTTCTGGCATTGAGCAGCATGACCCTCAAATTGCATTTGTTTGTAGCTGTTACGGTGGTAATATTGTCTTTGAAACACCGCCTAAAAAAGGCACTATAGGGGTTACAAAAGCCTTAGCCAGTATCTGGAACCCCAGGGGTGACAGATGTAGGCCATCTCTGGCAAAGCATCAAGGTCTGTCTATCATGTCATCCCAGGCAGACAGATACTAGATCCCTTTAGAATGACACTAGAAGCTTAACCAATTGTTGAAATCAATCATTTTTTGCTTGTACTGTGGTATCATTCTGGGTGATGGTAGGATGCTGCTCAGGGCTTGGGTCATACCCGCCTAGGCTACATAATCCGAGAGCTCCTCCATGTCTCTTTTCATGTAGTCCAGGGAACTACATCTCAGGTCATTCACACCCACATGTACAATGACAGTCATATTTGTACCTGTTGTTGAGAGGCCTGAGTGCGTACGTTATGTGGCAAATCCTGGCACCTGACATGCAGCTGACTGTTACTTTCTCCTTATTCAACCTAGCGAGTGGGACATCAGTGTACCTCATTATCGAGTCACCTATGATTAGTGTGTTGGGCATGATGTTTTGCCTCAGGGGCTTTGGTTGAGTGGCACACTGTTTAGGAGAGTTATGTGTCTCGTGATTCGTGTTGTGTTGTGGTGGTCAAGTTCGTTTCTGCCTTGGAGGTCTCTGCTGTTTGGTTAGATTTTTATTGAGAGCCTCTGCAAAGGTGGGTGTGTGGTTTGTGTTTTTTGTGAAAGCAATGCTGGTGTGTGTTCTGGAGGACTATGTGTTCCATGTGGTGTGGTGCAAGTGTTGACCTTCTCTTGACCAGCTACTCCAGTCTTGGCTAGAGAGTGTGTGGCTTCCAATTTGGATATATAAGTGCATCTCTCACAAGTATGAGTGTCGGAGGGTAATAGGAGAGGGTTGTCAGTGTACTTGAGGCAGTTGCTACATTGCCTCAGGGTGCCCAAATTCACCAGGTTAATAGGGGGAAGCACAGGGAACTGACCTTTAGACATACCTGGAGGGGTGGGCATTAAGTACTGGAGCTGTTTCCTTGTACAACGTTTAGTGCTGGTAGCACTTTCGTGTACTACAATAATTGCTACAAGAAGTCTGGTAAAGTGCTAAACTAACAAGCTAGTAAAAGTACAGGAGAGGAGAGATCTAGCAGATCTAAGAGAAAAATTGAAGAACAGATTTTGGCACTGCTCAGAAACTTACAAATAGTCCTGGATACATCAAATCTGTATCTTGACTAGATTGGTTACAGGAAAGGTGGGGAACAAGCGCAGATGTGGGCTTTTAAACCAGAAAGTTGAAAGAGATGGAGAAATTGCCCAAATGGTCAATAAACTACAATTTCTGGGCCAAAAAACACTCCTCTTGTGGTAGATAGGCTACCTAGTGCTTACCACTCCCACTGATAAGCTAGAAGGCTTCCCTCCAACACAGAAAGATTGGGGGGGTGGGGCTCAGAAGCTTACCAACAGTCCTGGATGCAGCAACTCTGTATCTGGACTAGACTAGTTACAGGAAAGGTGTGAAACAAGTACAAATGTGGGCTTTTAAACCAGAAAGTTGAAAGAGATGGAAGAAACTGCCCAAACGACCAATAAGCTACAATTTCTGGGCTAGGAACCACTCCTCTTGTGATAGGCTACCTATTACTTACCACTTCCACTGGCAAGCTACAAGGCTTCCCTCCAACACAGAAAGGCTTGGGGGCTCAGAAGCTTACACACAGTCCTGGATACAGCAAATCTGTATCTGGACTAAACTAGTTACAGGAAAGGAGGAAAACAAGTGCAAATGCGGGCTTTTAAACCAGAAAGTTGAAAGAGATGGAAAAACTGCCCAAATGGTCAATAAACTACAATTTCTGGGCCAAATAACACTCCTCTTGTGGTAGACAGGCTACCTAGTACTTACCACTCCCACTGATAATCTAGAAGGCTTTCTTCTGACACAGAAAGTCTTTGGGGGCTCAGACACTTACAAAGAGTCCTGGATACAGCAAGTCTGTATCTGGACTAGGCTAGTTACAGGAAAGACAGCGAACAAGCTTAGAATTTTTTTTTTTTTTTTTACAGAAAAGCAGCTGATACAGCAGTAAGTACAATTCAAATGCAGTGCAGGCTAATACACTTAAATGACTAAAAACAAGAGCAGAAGGCAGTAAATTAGAAGGTTACTAACAAGCTGTAATAAGTGCAGAGTAAGAGCAACTGAAGAGATAACATCACGCAGAGCAGCAAACTAAGACAGTTACAATAAGAACAGCTGAATAAAGTATAAATAAATAAATAAATATATATATATATATATATATATATATATATATATATATAAATATATGCTTTTTTTTGAGGTAGGGAACAGAGTAGGATTAAGAGGCTACAGGGGTTGTCCTTCCCAAATGTTCTTTGTACACAGTGGATACAGCTGAAGAGATGGGACTAGTACGAGTGCCTGAATTCAGAATATGATCTCACTGCACTCAGTTGATTGAGCAAATGAGATGGGCCTAGAAGGAGTATTCAAATACAAATTTACAAGAGGGGCTGGCAATTTCAAGCCACCTAGATTAACACCAAAACAAGCACAGGGAGGGGGTGGAGAACTAATTGTAGAGACACAGAGACCAAAATGTTCAACTCAATTAATATTCAATGAAAAATAAATAAATAAAATGCAGTACTATATGAAAAAGTGCAGATAATAGTGTACTTAAATTCGCTTATATGTCCAGTTGACTGCAGGTAGATCTTAGCCAGCCAATGCTCACATATTTTAACAGAAATAACGCAAAATGTAACACTTATATGGCAAGAGAATCCTTCTAGGCTAGGAGCTAAACACACAGAATATCAATGAAATGAAACTACCCCCTACTGCTACCAATGGCTAACTTCTAACAAGTTCTCTGTAGAGACACAGAGACCAACTTTTTCAATTCAATTAATATTCAGTGAAAAAATAAATCAATAAAATGCAGTACTATATGAAAAAGTGCAGATAATAGTGTACTTAAATTCGTTTATGCTTCCAGTTGACTGCAGGTAGATCTTAGCCAGCCTAAGCTTTTTGTATCTTCTCTTTTTCCAAATGTCAATCCAAGTTTATTTTCAACCCTATTCTATTAGAATTAATACCTTCTAGCATACCATGATAACCTACACCTACACCTTTTTATTTATAGAAAAAAACAATTTCTTGTATAAATTACTGTAAATAACTTATCACTTTTTGTTTTAAAAGTACATACAGTACAACATGAAATATCTATAGATTTATTATAAATTAAAATATATAAATAAATAAATATAAATATAAAAATCAATGTTTAAGCCTCCTTAATTTTAAAAAAGGCTTAACAGAAAAAGGGCCATTCAGGCCTGGAGGTCTCTCTGCGTCTAATAAAAGTATCCATTTTTGTTCAGCTGCCTCTACAGTAGTTTCAATGTCTTCCCCTTGGGGACTAGCATCAATTACCTGAATAACAAAAAAATCTTAATTTATGTGAAGGATCAGTTACCATAACATGGGTTGCTAAAGCGTTATTCTTTTTCTGATTTTGGATATCCCTAATGTGCTTTAATATTCTATCCTTCAGAAGCCTATTGGTTTTTCCTACTGTATGTACTTTAAAAACATTTTTTTATACTTCTCTCCTTAAGATTAGTTGTATTTTACTTGATTGCATCAGCTGACTAATTAATGATTTAATTGATATTATATATGGATGCTGTGTTTTTTCTGAGTTTGTCTGATGAAGCGACAGTTTCTGGTCATGAAAGCACTTACTCTGTTTGTTGTTTTATTTGATTAAAGTCAGTGTTTGTGCAAGTTGGATGCATTTGTTTTTCTTTCATAAAACCATTTAAGCCTGGTGGAACATCAACTCTCAAACCAGCTATCCAGTGACTGTCAACTTCTGTGGCATTTTTTATATCACCACCTCTAGGTGCAAGAGTATAAATATCCAAAACCATAAATTTAAAATCATGTTGTGGAAATTCATTAATGTGCTGATCTACTGCACTTCTTTGCACATTTCTCAATATATCACCCATATGCTGTAAAATACATTCCTTTAACATTCTATTGGTTTTACCAACATAAAAAGAAGTGCATTCTGAACAGGTTGCTATATAAATCACATTTTTAATAGAACAGCATACATACTGTGAACACTTATATATCCTTTTGGTAACAGGGTGCTCAAACACATTATCAGTCTTAATATACCTACATGCCTTACATCTTTTACATAGATATGTACCTAATTTGCCACTACATAATTTACCTTGGTTATAACATAACATACTCTCCAAATTACGATTTCTCTTGTAGCTGAAGTTTGGCACATCACCTGCTATATTTTTCATCCTGTCATCAGACAATAGTATCTTCCAGTTATTTTGTATTATATTCTTTATATATTTAAAATCAGTGCTAAATGTAAAGGGTATCCTAACCTTACATATATTTCTCTGTCCCTTATTAATTGAATCTCCAGTATTCTTTGAATACTAAGGTCTACCTTTACCTTTGCCCTTTCTGATGCTTCCCTAACTTCCTTACTTTTGTAACCACATTCTAACAAATTATTCTCTGTTACATTTATATGATGTAAAAAAATCACTTTCCTTACTACAAAGTTGGGAAATTCTCAGAAGGTGATTATCCATGACATTATTAAAAATATGGTGGGGATGCATGCTACCCCTATCCAATAGAGCATTTTTCCAGCATGACTTATGATATAACAAAGTACTTATTTTACCCCCTTCATCCATTTTTAATAAAATATCCAATAATTCTATAAAATCTACTGATGAATGCACATTAAATCTTAAAATGTAGTGGTTGTCTCTAAATAATTAACAAAGGATTCCAATTGTATATCCCCTTTCAAAAAAAAAGACATCATCCACAAATCTGCAATATAAACTCTTATGTGCTAGCCACAGATTTTCTTTAGTTAAAATATATCTCATTTACCATTCAGCTAGAACCAAGTTTGCATAGCTGTTATCACCGGGTGTGCTCATTGCAACACCCCAACGCTGTAAATATTCTGTTCAAAGGCAAACACATTGTTCTCAATTACAATACTCAACAGTCTGCATATACGTTCAACATATTTTTTTTTCCCATATATACTATTCTTTCATTAAAGCAATATATATACCTTAGCCTTATATCATTAGGAATGACTGTAAAGAGATTCTTTACATCTAGGGTCACAAAAATAAATCTTGCATTTGAATTCAAGCTATCCATATATTCACTTTGTTGTTGAAAAAATGTGAAGAGTCTCTTAACACAGAGACAGCCTTATTAACCATAGGTTTAAGTTGTCCTACCCATTTAGAAATTGTTTCTATAACCCATCCTGAGCCATTTACTATTGGCCTTGGAGGATGTTTTACCAAAGATTTATGTATCTTAAGTAGACCTGCTATATTTGGAATCTTAGGAAAATCTACCACAAAGTAGTCATATAAATCCTTAGAAATAATGCTAGTCTGTAATAATTTATTTTTATTTTATTTTATTTTACATTTGTTGACTCGGCTAGTCTAGCTGGATACATGTCCATTTTCAGTAGAGGCCCAGGGAGAAAAGCTCCAAGAAAGACATACAAAGAAATATAAAAGTCATAACAGATCAAATTAAAAAATGCAGAAGTCAAAACAAATCAAACTAAAAACTACAATTGTAATAAAAAAATAACCTTTTTTTTATATTTAAATACAATAATTAGCGAGGATAACATTAGCAGTAAGCATCAGTGGGTAATGTACAAGAGATGGTCAGTATGCAATATACATACATTTTATTTGCAATAATATGGTATTTTGCTGCTCTAGGGTAATATTATGAGTTTCGGAGTAAGTATTAGTTTAAAAGGAAAGAAGTTAGTCAGGGTTAGTACAGGTGCATAGCCAGTGTGTCTTGAGAAATAGCTTTAGTTTTTTTTTAAAGAATGAAAGAGGAATTTGAGTTGTAAGTTCAGTGGGTAGTAATGATGGTAGAGAGTATTGGAGTGTTGGTGGGTTGATGCAGGGTCTTATGGACAATGGCAAGCTGGAGAAATTGAAGATGGTTAAGAAATTCTAGCCAGTCTAGTTGTTTTAGGTTCAGACAGTGATGAGTTCTGAAGGGAGAGCCTACCGCAAATCTAGCAATATTATTGTAGGATGTTGCCAGTTTGTTGAGGTTATTTGTTGAAAGGTTAGTATACATAGGGGAAACATAGAGTAGAGTTGAGATTAAGTGGGTCCTAGCCACTGGTGTAAGAAAGGGCTTGATTCTGTAAAGGGATCCCAGTTTTTTGTTCACTGATTTTATTGTGCTGTTTATATGACTATCAAAGTTGAGGTTGTTGCCCATTGTTATTCCTAAGAGTTTAGTGATTGTGTCAGGAGAAATAACAGTGCCATCATTAGCTGTGAGTGTAAGATGAATAGGGGTGGAGTTTCGGGTTGGTGTAAAGAGTAACAGTATAGTTTTTTTGGGATTAAGGAGAAGGCAGCAGTTTGAGAACCATTGTTCTACAGTGTTGAAAGCTTTTTGGGTAAGAGATTTAAGTTCATAGGTTCATAGGTAGATACTAGGCTATCTGCCCTAGAGCATTTATAAGCCTAGCCAGAGTGTATTTGGCTTCTGCCCCCCTATTAGATTAGCCTACTGTGCCTCTGTAAAGTAGGTCACAGAAGGTACCCTTTTAAGATTAGTTTACTGTGCTTCTGTCTAGCAGGGACACAGGAGAGATCACAGGGGTGAATTTGCGATTTCCTATCCACGCGTCCAAATTTCGCTTGAAGAGGGTCAGTGAGGGGCTATGTCTAACATGAATTGGAATTCTATTCCAGAGTGAGGAGAGCCTCTGGGAAATGAATCTGTCCCTCCAGCATGTCCTATTTATTTTTGTGCTGAGGTTTAGGTCCCTGGAGCGTGTAGCTCTAAGGGACTTGGATTTTTTGAGGTGGAGCATGTCCATTAATTCTGGGTTTGACATGGCTTTGTACATCAGGCATAGATCGCCTCTGAGTAGGCAGTAAGCAACTGAGTAGAGCTGGAGTTTCTTTAGTCGAGCTGCATAGGACATCTGTTTGTAGCCCATGATCCTCTTGGTGAGGTACTTTTGGGGTCTCTCCAGTTGCTGCAGGTGTCAGGTAAGATAAGTCCCAAAAGGGGCATTGTATTTAATTATGGGCCTGATGAGTGATGAGTAGAGGGGCAAAATCACCTCTCTTGATCTAGATGCGAACCCTTTCGTGATAAGGTGGGCTATACAGAAGGTCTTTCTAACCACTTTGGCAATGTGATTATCAAAGGAGAGATTACTATCTACGTTGGTCCCCAAATCTCTAATTACTTCTTCCGTACTTAATGGATTACCACCTATGTTGTAATTTGTGGGCACCTTGTTTTTCCCAAAGGGGATGACTATGCACTTTTTAGCATTTAGCTTGAGGCCGTGGTTCTGGCACCAAGCATCCGTCTCTGTGAGACCCTTTTGGAGGATGCTTGTGTCAGCTAGAGATTCGATTATGGCCCCCAGTTTGCAGTCATCTGCGAACTTTGTCAGACATAATCCCCCCGTGTTAGCCTGAACCTCAGAGAGTATATACTGAACAAGAGAGGTCCCAGAACTGAGCCCTGTGGGACGCCACTTGTAACTGGTTTGGATTCGGACATGGCACCTGCGATTCTGACCATGTGGGTTCTATCTCTGAGCCAGTTTGCAACCCATCTTGTGATATAGGGGTTGATATTTAAGCTGGTAAGCTTATTTATGATGCCCGAGTGGGGTATTGTGTCGAAGGCTTTTGTGAGGTCCAGGTAGGCTGTGTGGACTACCTTGCCCTCATCTATGGCTTTGGTAACTGTTTCAAAGAAATCAACTAGGTTTAAGAGGCAAGATCTGCCCTTAACAAAGCCGAATTGGGTAGAGTCCAGTGTGTGGAGGCTCCCAATGTCTTTGTTTATGAGTTCCATGATAATATGCTCCATAGCTTTACAGACCAGACTAGTCAGGCTTATGGGGCAATAGTTTCCGGGGTCCATTGTGGCACCACCTTTGTGGAGTGGGACCACTGTAGCTGTACGCCATTCTTTGGGTACATATCCTGTAGTAAGGCTAAGTTTGAACAGTGACTTCATGTGAGGGTTCAGTTCTTCTTGGAGCTCATGTAAGACACAGCCTGGGACACCGTCCGGTCTCATAGATGCTGTGTTTTTTGCTTTGGAGAGGGCAGCTTTCACCTGTGCATCTGTGATTTCAGGGAGGTTACATTCAGTTGGGATAGGCATTTGCTCCTTTAGGGGGGAAGGGGGGGGGGGGGTTGCGCTGAATCTGTCTGCCAGGATGTTGGCTATGTCTGTAGGTTTTGTATATTTTGTACCATTATGCAACAATTCAGAGCATATCTGGGAGTTTCCGCCCATGTTTCTGACATAACTAAAGAAGGCCTTGTGATTATCTTTAGCGTCTAGGGCAATTTTTCTTTCGAAACTAGCCTTTGATGATTTTATGAGGGATCGAAGTTTCTTGCTAATACTGATCAGAGATGCCTTCCCTTTTTGGGATTTTGCTCTGTCATGTAGTAGCTTCCTCCTTCTGTTGTATAGCTTATTTATGGCCAGGGTCCACCAGACCGGTTTTTGGAGGAGTGAGTCTTGGTTTTATTTGGGATAGCACGATCCATGCATTCCTGCAGGTGCTCATAGAATGCATTTGTAAAGGATTCTGTGGATTGGGCTGTATTATCCTCTGGCCCAGGGGCTTTGAAAGGTTCCACCTCAGTCTTGAGAAGTGCAAAGTTGGCTTTGGAGAAATTCTTTACAGTGATTTCCTTGGCTGGGGGTGGGGATGAGATATGGATGTCCAGGGAAATTTGTTTATGGTCTGATCTTACCAATGAGGGGTTTACCTCTGGTGTGGAACATAGAGCCCCCATGTTGGTGATGACCAGGTCCAATATGTTGTTCCCTCTTGTGGGAGTGGTGACCAGTTGTTCCATTGCATTAGAGTTTATAAATTCAAGGAACCATTGGGCGAGGGTGTTTGGGCTTGAGTAGTTTTCCCAGTCAATGTTTGGGTAGTTGAAGTCACCCAATAACATAGTGTTTGGAGAGACCTTCATATTCTCCAGTGTTCTCAGGAATGCCAAGTGGGGTTCATGTAATAGGGAGGGTGTTCTGTAGCAGGCTACAAACTGAAAAGCAATTTTGCCCGCTGTTAGTTGTACATGGATGGTTTCTGATGCTTCGTGCAGTGCCACTAACCTGGAGGTGTAGGTATCTTTGATGAATATAGATACTCCCCCTCCTTTTGTGCTTCAGTCCAAGTTTTGGGGCCGAAATGCATGTTATGCGTTATAACCTGGTAGTGCTGGGGTGCTCTCAGGAGCCTTGAACCAGGTTTCTGTTACTGCACAGACATCGATTTTCTCCATACTGAGGAGAGTCTTGAGTGCATGCATCTTGAGGTTTAGACTTCTGGCATTACCTTTAGTTTTTTTTATCTTTGTGATGTCTATGGAGGTGGGTTTGTCCTTTGAGCCTTGCCTAAAAAAGGCACTATGGGGGTGGCAAGAGCCTTGGTCAGTATACGAAAGCCTAAGGGTGACATGTGCAAGCCGTCCCTAGCGAAGCAACGTGGCTTGTCGAGCATGTCATCTCAGGCTGACAGACACTGGAGCCCCTTTGAATGACACCAATACTTTAGCCAATTGTTGAAACTGATAATTTTGTCTTTATACTGTGGCATCATTCTTAGTGAGGGCAAGATGCTACTCATGGTCAGGGACATACCAGCCTGGGCTACATGGTCAGAGAGCTCATGTAGTCCAGGGAGGTACGACTCAGGTCATTCTCACCAGCATGGACAATGACGGAGTCATACTTGTACTTGCTTTGGAGTGACCTGAGTGCTTGCATTATCTGGCAGATCCTGGCACCTGACAGGCAGCTTACAGTGACCTTCTCCTTGTTCAGTCTGGTGAGTGGGACGTCAGTGTGCCGGACAATAGAGTCCCCTATAACAAGTGTATTTGGTGTGTTGTTTGGCCTTATGGGCTGTGACTGTGAGGCACACTGATTTTGTGAGATATGTGATTTGTGGGTATTGTTGAGGGGTGGCTGTTGCTTGGATATCTGCTTAGGAGGTCTTTGCTGTTTAGGTAGATTTTTATTTAGAGCCTCCGAGTATGTTTTTGTGTGTTTATGTGTTGGGTATGCAGATGCAACAGGTCTGTGTGAGACTGGATTTGTGGTGTGGGTGGTTACCTTTTCCTCCTGACTGACTGTGCCAGTCTTGGGTTGAGAGAGCTCTGCCTCCAGTTTGGCTGTGTAACTGCATCTCTCACATGTATTAGAGTTTGTTGGAAGGAGGAGACGGTTGTCTGTGTACATAAGGCAATTGTAACATTGCCTCAAAATTCCCATATTCACCAGCTGGACTGGAGAGTAACCTTGAAACTGATCCTTGGACATACCAGATTAGTATAGGGAACTGTTTTTTTTACTGATCAGATTAGGGAAGGGAACTGATTTTTCACTTGATCAGGAAGGACCAATCGGGAGTCTAATACTTATGAGAAGTCAAGGAGGGTGTAGTGCTTTAGTTAGTTGGTGTTTCCTTATAAGAACTGAGCAAGTGCAGGGCTTTAGAAAGAGAATAGAGTGATTACTTTGAGAGTTTGAACAGTTCTAAGGGAAAATGTGAAGAGCAGACTTTGTGGAGCCTGGAATAGTTTAAACCTGTTTAGGCGGAGCTGCCCGACGCTGCTCAGTGCACAAAACCGCGCAAAAAGAGAGTTGTAGGGTTTTAAGAGAGAGAGATCAAGGTTTGGAGGTGGCTGTACAGATAATACTAGAGTCATCTGCATATTGAATGCAGGTGGTGTGTGGGATTGCTGATTGAAGGTCATTAATATAAATGGAAAATAGGAGTGGGCCTAAAATGGAGCCCTGTGGAACACCGAGGGAAATAGGAAGGTTATTAGAGAGTTTATTTTGCCAGAGTACTGCCTGTTGCCGGTTTTCAAGGTAAGATTTGAACCAATTTATGGCTAGGGGATTAAGTGAAAGGGATTGCAGTATGTGTAGGCGGAGTTTGTGATTAACCATATCAAAGTCTTTAGATAGATCAATGAAGACTGCAGATGAAAGAATATTATTGTTACGGTTTTTATTGATGCTGTCTGTGAAGGATAGAAGGGCAGTGGTGGTACTGTGGAAAGGTCTGAATCCATGCTGACAGTTGGCAAGTAAGTTGTTATGGAGAAGGTGGTCTAGTAGTTGCTTATGGATGCATTTTTCCATCATTTTTAAAAGAGGGGATAGCAGAGCTATAGGACAAAAGTTAGAGTAGTCACTGGAGTATCCCCCTTTATGTAGTGGGATAATATGAGAAATTTTCCAGATGGATGGGATAGTTCCTTCACTTATGGTTCTGTTGATCAGAATGGAAATGGGATAAGCAATGGCTTTAGCTCCTTTTTGTAGGAATTCTGCTGGGAGTTGGTCTGCTGAGGGGGTGGTAGGTTTTAGTCTTTGGAGAAGGGAGCAAATGAAGGAAGTAGGTACTGGTTGTATATGAAATGATGGGGGTGGGGTAGCGGTAGAAGTAGGCAGATTTGAGGTATCAGGAGATAGATGGCTAGCAAGATTTTGGATAGCATCTGTGAAGAAAGAATTGAAGGCATTAGCAGTTTGAGATGGATTATCAGGGTTGGAGCCAAGTGGGTTGTGAGTGATTGATTGACCTCGGTATAGAAGTTTGTTAATGCTAGTCCAAAACTTATGTGGTTCCTTGTGGTAGGAGTACTGTAGGTAAAAGTTCTTTTTATCTAATAGGATGGCTTTTTTTGTATTATTTCTATGTTGTCTAAAGATTTGGTGATCAGAAGGATTCTTAGTAGAACGCCATTTTACCCAGGATTTGTTTCTAAGAAGGATTTTTTGCCTAGTATTATTAGTGAGCCAAGGGGCTGGTTTAGTTTTATTTCTAACAGAGCGTGATGGGGCGTGATGGTCAAGGATGGTTAGGAATGCAGAATTGAAGTAATCTACTACTTCATTTATTGGGAGCGATTTTAATCATGACCAATTACATTGTTTGAGTTCAGTTTGGAAAAGTTCCTGGTTAAATTGTTTTTTTGGTGTGTAGTGTTCTGTATGAGAAAGGGAAAGTTAAGTTGGTTTGATAATATAGGTTAGTGAATGGTCACTTAGGTCATCTGGGAGGGTTCCTGCTTTGTATACTTGATGGAGACTATTAGTAAGTATCCAATCCAAGGTACTTTCTTTGTTATTGGGTCTATTAGTTCTGGTAGGGGAGTCAATAGTTTGTGAAAAGCCATAAAGGTTGATATGGGTGGTTGGGTGTATAGTACTACAGGTATTCCAGTCTATATTAAAGTCTCCTAGGACTATGGTTTCTTGTGGGAAAAAGCCAGTTAAGGATATTCTCAAGTGTACTGATATTATTTCCTGGAGGAAGGTATATACAGATAATATTTATAGCCTTATGTGTGTTGATTTGAAATTTAGTGATGAGTATTTCTGCACTATTGTCTGAAAGGTGGGCTAAGATTTACAGTGCTAACTTGTAGCTCTGCTTTATAGAGGATTGCTACCCCTCCTCCCTTTTTGGATGTGCGGTCCAGTCTAATGATGTTGTAGCGTGGTGGGGTAACTGCATTGTCCTTAATTGTCGGTTTTAGCCATTTTTCAGATAGGCAAAGGAAATCATTCTTCACATTACTGACAATCTCTCTCACTTTTTTCATGTTCACAAGAGTATAAGTAGTTTCATCTAACAACATATTATTCATAGTTTCCACATATGTAGAATAATCTAGCACCACTACTGCACCTCCTTTGTCTGCAGATTTTATAACAATACTTCTGTCATCAATTAGATGACTCAGTGCTTGCTTTTCTTGCACATTTAAAGTGTCCTGGTCTATGCCTGGACATAAGAAGTGTATCAATTACATTCTCACAAACTTTCAAAAATGTATCCATCACTGGTTGAGAAACAGGCATGAATGTACTAGGTTTTTTATACTTATTATATTCAGCAGCAACAGTGTTAGGAAACATATAATGCAAATTTACATTCCTAGCAAACTACCTTAAATCTAATATCACATCATGTAACTTACTAGTAATAGCTGCTACAAAAGACAAGCCCTTATTTAAAACAACAATTTGCACATCATTTAAACATTTATGAGAAAGATTAAATACCAGTTTAAATATCTCTATATTGGACTGTCCATAGAAAGCTTCCTTGTCTTGCGGTTGTTGCTGAACAGCCTTCTTCTCCTGTTGTTCTCTGGTGTCCTCACTTGTAAAGGTATGTGAGTGAACAGGGGTAAAAAAGTTGCATTAGACTTTGATCTGTCTCCTATCTCAATGTTCTTAGTGGTTAGTACAGAAGAATTAAACATGGTGGGTAGAATTTCATCAGGTTTTGTTGTAGCCCTGTTCTCTGAACCGTGAATTACTTCCATGGCCTTGATTTCAGATTGTGATGTAGTAATCTTGAGACATTCATCACTTGATACATTCTGACTAATCACTGACATGGATGGCACATTGCTAACCTTGTATAAATTATTACTGTAAATAACTTATCACTTTTGCCATAGCTTTTTGATCCCTTGTAATAACAGTAATATTATCTGCAAAGGATAACAGAATATTTATAGCTTCATTGGTTATGTATTCCACATCTCTCATTTCAGTATTAAAATGAGTTGAAATTATATTCATTACAAATACAAAAATATAACTACACAAAGGGCAACCTTGCCTTATACCCTTTTCAAGCACAATTTCCTTACTAAGCCAGACATTTATTACTATCTTAACTATATTTAACCTATAAGCTTAACACCAACAGTTTTTACCTTATTACTTATATTATAGATATCAAGTATTTTCCACAGGGTGTTATGCTGAATTAAGTCAAATGCATTATTTAAATCAACCACCATTAATTTTTCTCAGACCTTCTTATATAAAATTTCATCCATTAATTCTGTAATCACTAACAGTAAATCTTGTACATTTTTACCTTTTATACCATCAATACTTTTTATTTTTAATCTTACTTAATTAACTTTCCATTTTCCTTTGAAAAATGTTCATGAAAATCTTATAGTCTGTGTTATTAAGAGCTAGAGGTCTCCAATTCTGTATTTCACACGTGTGTCCTTTTTTCATAGCATGTCCAAAGGTCAGTTGTCAATCTCCTCTCCGGTCCAGCTGGTGATTCTGGGAATCTTGAGGCAATGTTACAACTGCCTCATGTACACAGACAACCCTCTCCTCCTCCCAACAAATTCCAACACATGTGAGAGATGCAACCATATAGCCAAACTGGAGGCTAAGCTCTCTCAACTCAGTACTGGCGTAACCAGTCAGGAGGAGAAGGAAACCACACTCACTACAATTCCAGTCTCACATAGACCTACCACGACAGCAAACCAAACACATAAACACACAAAAACATACTCGGATGCTCTAAATAGAAATCTGCCTAAGCAGCAGAGACCTCCAAAGCAGACACCCAAGCAACCGCTACCCCAAAACAAAACACGTGCAACACATAGCTCACAAAGCCAGTGTGCCAAACAGTCACAGCCCTTAAGGCTAAACAACACACCTGATACACTTGTAATAGGTGGCTCTATCATCAGGCACACTGACGTTCCGCTCACCAGGCTGAACAAGGAGAAGGTCACGGTGAGCTGCCTGTCGGGCACTAGGATCCGCCACATAACACAAGCACTCAGGTCACTCCAAGGCAAGTACAAATATGACTCAGTCATTGTCCATGCTGGTGTGAATGACCTGAGACGTACCTCCCTGGACTACATGAAAAGAGATATAGAGGAGCTCTCTCTAGCATGTAGCCCAGGCCGGTATGACCCTGACCTTGAGTAGCATCTTACCCTCACCAAGAATGATGCCACAATATGAAGACAAGATGATCAATTTCAACAATTGGCTTAAGTATTGGTGTCATTCAAAGGGGATCCGATGCCTACCAGCCTGGGATGACATGCTCGACAAGCCACGATGCTTTGCTAGGGATGGCTTGCACCTGTCACCCCTGGGCTTTCGGATATTGGCAAAGGCTATTGCTACCCCCATAGTGCCTTTTTTAGGCAAGGCTCAAAAGACAAACCCACCTCCATAGGTATCACAAGGGATAAGAAACTAAGAGTAATGCTACTCAACGCCAGAAGTCTAAACCTCAAGATGCACGCACACGAAACTCTCCTTAGCATGGAGAACATCGATATCTGTGCAGTAACAGAAACCTGGTTCAAGGCTCCCGAGAGCACCGCAGCACTACCAGGTTATACCTCATACCATGATTTTCTGCCCCAAAACTTGGACTGAACCACAAAAGGAGGGGGAGTATCAATATTCATCAAAGATACCCACACCTCCAGGTTGGTGGCACAGCACGAAGCATCAGAGACTATCCATGTGCAACTAACAGTGGGTAAAACTGCCTTCCAGTTTATAGCCTGCTACAGACCACCCTCCCAAACCCAGGAACCCCACTCGGCCTTCCTGAGAACACTGGAAAATATGAAGGTCTCTCCAAACACCATTATATTGGGTGACTTCAACTACCCAAACATAGGCTGGGAGCATTACTCTAGCTCCAACGCCCTAGCCCAAAGGTTCCTAGAATTTATAAACTCAAATGCTATGGAACAACTTGTTACCACTCCCACAAGAGAGAAAAACATACTGGACCTGATCATCACCAACATGGGGACTCTATGCTCCAGACCAGAAGTGTATCCCTCACTGGTAAGATCAGACCATAAACTAATCTCACTGGATATTCACATCCCGACCCCACCCCCTGCCCAGAAAACCACAGCGAAAAACTTCTCTAAAGAAAATTTCACACTCCTCAAAACCGAGGTGGAATCCTTCAAAGCCCCCGGGCCTGTGGAAAATATGGCCCAGACCGCAGAATCCTTTATAAACGCATTCTATGAACACCTTCAGGAATCCATGGATCATGCAATCCCAAATAAAACTAAGACCCAACCCTCCAAAGGCAGACGTCCTGTCTGGTGGACCCCGGCCATAAAGAGCAAAATCCCAAAAAGGGAAGGCATCTCTGATCAGTATTAGCAAAAAACTACGGGCACTCATAAAATCGTCTAAGGTCAGCTTCGAGAGAAAAATTGCACAGGACACTAAGGATAATCACAAGGCTTTCTTTAGTTATGTTAGGAACCTGGGTGGGAATTCCCAGATATGCTCAGAATTAGTCAAAAATGACAAAAAATACACCAAACCCACAGACATTGCCAACATCCTAGCTGACAGGTTCAGCACAAACTCCCCCCCCTCCACCAAAAGGGCAAATATCTATCCCAACAGAGTGCTGCCCCCTGACATCTCAGATGCTCAGGTAAGAGCCGCCCTCTCCAAAGCAAAAACACAGCATCAATGGGACCAGACGGTGTCCCGGGCTGCATCCTACATGAACTCCAAGAAGAGCTAAACCCAAACATAAAACTACTGTTCAATCTCACCCTTACTACAAGATATGTACCCAAAGAGTGGCATACAGCAACAGTGGTCCCTCTCCACAAAGGTGGTGCCTCAATGGATCCTGGAAACTATCGCCCCATAAGCCTGACTAGCTTGGTCTGCAAAGCTATGGAAAGAATCATCATGGACCTCATAAATAAAGATATTGGGGACCTACAGACACTGGATCCTACCCAGTTTGGCTTTGTTAAGGGCAGATCCTGCCTCTTAAACCTGGTCACTTTCTTTGAAACAGTCACCAAGGCCATTGACGAGGGGAAGGTGGTCCACACAGCCTACCCGGACCTCACAAAAGCTTTTGATACAATACCCCACTCGGGCATTATAGATAAGCTCACCAGCTTAAATATAAACCACTATGTCACTAGATGGGTTACAAACTGGCTCAAGGACAGAACCCACATGGTTAGAATTGCTGCAGCCATGTCAGACTCCAAACCAGTTACAAGTGGTGTCCCACAAGGCTCAGTCCTGGGACCTCTCTTGTTCGGTATATATTTCTCGGAGGTACAGGCCAACACGGAAGGACTGTGGCTGACCAAGTTCGCAGATGACTGCAAACTGGGTGCTATAATCGACTCTCCAGCCGACACAAGCATCCTCCAAAAGGGCCTCATAGAAACAGACAACTGGTGCCACAGCCATGGCCTCAAGCTAAATGCCAAGAAGTGTATAGTCATCCCCTTTGGCAAAAACAAAGTGCCCACAAATTACCACATAGGTGGTAATCCATTAAGTACAGAAGAAGTAATTAGGGACCTAGGGACCCAAGTTGATAACAATCTCTCATTTGACAACCACATGGCCAAAGTGGTTAGAAAAACATTTTATATAGCCCACCTAATCATGAAGGGATTCACATCTAGATCAGGGGAGGTCATTGTGCCTCTTTACTCATTCCTCATCAGGCCCATAATTGAGTACAATGCCCCTTTTGGGATGTACCTTACCAGACACCTGCAGCAACTGGAAAGACCCCAAAAGTACCTCACCAAGAGGATCAAAGGGCTCAAACAGATGCCATATGCTGCCCGGTTAAAGAAACTCCAGCTTTACTCAGTGGCATACCGCCTGCTCAGAGGCGATCTGTGCCTGACGTATAAAGCAATGTCCAACCCGGAATTAATGGACATGCTGCACCTCAGAAAATCCAAATCCCATCAAGCCACGCGCTCGAGAGACTTGAACCTCAGCACTGAAATAAATAGGACATGCTGGAGGGACAGATTCATAACCCAGAGGCTCCCTTCACTCTGGAATAAAATCCCAGTCCAGGTTAGGCAGAGTCCCTCATTGACTCTCTTCAAGAGGAATCTTGATGAGTGGATGGGAGATCATAGGTTTATCCCGGGTATCACTTCTGTGTCACTGTTAGACAGAGGCACAATATACTAACCTCGAAAAAGGGCATAGCAAAATTAATTTAAAATGGGTGGTGAAAGCCAAACACACTCTGGCTAGGCTTATAAATGCCCTAGGGCAGATAGCCTAGTATGAACCTATGAACATTAAATACACCACTTCATTTAATACATTCAAAAAATAGCTCTTTTAAATTCCTGTCATATTTTATACATTCTACATTGTACTCCATCCAGAACTATCATAGATTCCAGATTTACGTTTCCTAAAATATTTTCCAATTCTTGCATTTTAATCTATTTTTACAAATCCTTATTATTACATCTGAAAAAATATCTAATTTCCATTCCTTACTACATTGTACATTCTTTCCTCTAAAATTTCTTTAATATATCCTTCCACTATTTCCATATTCTTATATTGTGTAGTTTTAGGGTTGCCACCTTTTCAAATGCCCAAAGTGGGATATTTTTGGTACAAATGTCAGATTTCACAGGCCAAAACATACCTACGGCCAGTACAAAGGACAAAACTTTACTTTTTTGCCTAAATAAAAGGTTATTCTTGTAGCATTTTAGTTGCTTACTCTGTTTCTTATAACATTAAGGTATTTCAGATACAGAATAACTGTTTTATGCAACTATTATATAAAATATAGGAAATAATTTTGTCCTAAATTTTATCCTGAAATCTCAGGACATTTCCCATTTTTACAATTTTTTAGCCGGACACAAATGCCCAAAGAGGGGCTGTCCCTCACAAAGTGGGACAGGTGGTAACCCTATGTAGTTTGCAATATATCTGACATATCTTTCATTAGTCTCAGAATACTATCATTTTCTTTGATGAATTTACTCAAATGTGGTACAATTTCCTCCTTCTTTCCTTGCAAAAAATATCTTTGTTTATATAGCAAATACTGCATTTTCTTTTTATTTAAAGCATATAATTCCTGTTCTTTAATAAAGCAGCTTTCTTTGTTCTTTTTCAAACTATCAGAACTATCCCTCCTTAATTGGACATAATACACTCCTTCCTTTCTTCTTTTATATTTTCCACCACCAATCTTTATAAAAAGGCATAATTTCTATATGGTCCTTCAATAAATTTACTACATCCATCCTCCCTTCCTTCTCCCATTTAACCTCATTAATTATTTTTATTCCTTTTCCTATTTTTATCAAGTCAAAATTATATTTCAAAGTAATCCCTATAGCCCTGTGATCAGAAAAAACTGTCTCTAATATCCCTTCGTCCAGAATGTTCAATCCTTCTGAAACTTAAAAGTGATCTATTTCTGTTTTATGTTCATTTCTACTATAAGTCCAAGTACTCTTATTCCAAATACTTATGTTTCCATATCTTATAATACCTAACATCACTTTAACATCATGTTTTCTTTTTATTTTGTATTATATTACAACTAAAATCTCCTGCAACAATTATATCCAATATTTACAACTACATACTTAATTATATATTTAAACATCTCTTCTCTCTCTTTTTTATTACAAATGCATAAATTGCTATAATTCTAAATACCTGATTTCTTCATCTTACATCAAGAATTGTAGTTCAGCCTACAGTAACAAATGTCAAATCTAAAAATTCTATTGTCTCCTTATATAAAATAAGTATTCCTGTACATGTCTCTCTCCCCAAGTTAAAGATTACATTTTTCCCCACCACACTTCCAATTGTTGTCTCTCTTTATTTGTTAGAAAGCTAGTATCTTCTAATATAATAATGCCACTTTCCTGTCTCTTACACCATTCAAGGATACGTCTTCTTTTTAAACATTCTTTAAACTATTAACATTTAATGCAAGTACCTTACACAAAATGTTAACTTTTAAGGATTATACTTCACCTTTCCCTTTCTTTTATTTCTTTATTATGTCCATCTACCATTTTTATTTTTTCTATCTCAGAATTTCTTACCAATAAAATCTCCTTTTGTTTGACTAAATTCCATTTTCTATCTTCCCTGTCACTCAACACTGATTCTTCCTCCTCTCCTTTGTTAAGAATAAAACTTTCATTACAGACTTTTTGTAGATCTTCTTTTATGTTCCAAATGATTTACCTCCTTACATTCTATTTGTACACTTTTTTCTATTTCTATGTCCTTGCTGTCTTGATTCTGTGCTGTTAATGCTTTTACAGTCCCTTGCTATGACTTGGTTACAATGCATCCACTTTCTTACATTTATAACACTTTATTTCACAATTTCTTATATCATGTCCTATCCCTCCACACCCAGAACATTTCCTTTCTTTACAATTATTTATCAAATGATCAGGTTTCCCACCCAAAAATGCATGTCTGTGGCTGCCCCCAGTATTTTACCATTCCTTTGTCTCCTTCCACATTTATAACACTTGGAATATGCATTTTTGTTGTTGTGTCTTTCGGCTTTTCACAGTTAGGGGTCGCCACAGCGGAACTCCGGTCCGCTAATGATTTGCAGTTGATTTTTACGTGCTGAGTTGCCGGCCCTAAAGCACAACCTTCAACAAAGGTACACCCATTCACGCATGTCTCCACAGTAGATGCTTTAGCTGAGAATCGAACGGGACAACGTCTTGCTGTGAGGCGACAACGCTACCACAGCACCACCATCGCAGATATTTGGAATATTTGGAATATGCATAATGCTATCATTTTCATTTTTCAAAACAGCATTGCAGTCCCATGCACCAGTCCATAAACCTCTATTATCATACACTTTTACAATATCTATCACATCTATACTTATACTTAATAAATACTTTTTAAAATAATTTTTCAACCTCCGTTTTAAATTGAATATTATTTTTTCTTAGTCTCTCTTTGAAAACTTAAAATACTTAAGATTTCCAAGGAACACAATCTTCCTTTTTTCATACTGTCCCATACAATTCTCCATAGCTTTACTAGTCTCAAAATAATGTCACAAAATGTCTTTATTGATATGAATAAGTGCCCTTACCTGGTATAGTTTCACTTCTAAAAGCATTATTATTTAGTTTCATTTCTTGCAGATGTCTATTCCAAATTCTTCTTTCTTTTCAGTTCATACTTTGAAAATCTGCTTTCTTTCTACATTTACTGTTTTCTTTCATTCACCCTCTTTTCCACTCCCAGTTTCACCATCTCAGCATAGAACTGTTTATTCCCAACCTGTGGAACATCTTATCTTTGTAGCTCCTCCATTAAGTCTCCCAAGAAATATAATTTCCACTTTCAGGTTCGCTTGCATTCTCCAACTCCATAAGCAAATCTTCCTGCAACCCTCCCAACTGGAGGGTTGTAACAACACATCTCTGTATTGTCTCTTTATATATGAATAGATTTTTTAAATACCTCTTCAGAGCCCATTTGCAGCTTCTCCTCTACATACTTCTTATGCTGAGAAAGCTCAGCTGCTTTCTGAAATTCTTTTTCATAAACATCCACTTTCCAAAAAAGGCTTGACTGCCTTTGAATTTAAGCTATTGTTCTCTGATTCTAAACTCTTCTCTTTACCATCAAACATACTTTCTTCCCATTAACATCACCTTTCTTTAGATAGTAACATGCTCAGAATACTCTATCCTTCTTCGGTCTTCTACTAATTTCTATGAGCTGCCTCCACCAGACTAACAGAAGTTCTCTGACGGCCTTGCCAAATTTCCCATAGTAGCATAAATACTGCTTTCAGTCTCCTCTGAAAAGAGGATACTAGCCTAATGAGACTAACCTGGTCAACAAAGGATAAATAAAAATAAAATAAAACTATAAATGCCAGTAAACAGAAAAATTACTATTTTTTGAAAATTTCAATTTTTATGCCAAATTTTAAGATTAAAATTTCCATGAAATTGTGATCATTATGTAGAATAATACTGCATGGTCAAGAAATAACTGTGGTATACATGTCCATACCAACAGCTACAGACAATAATATCAAGTAATACTTGTATTGTGAAATGCAATCCATATGTAAGATTCAAATACATCAATCTGTTCATAACAGCAACCTGCTTTTGCAGCAAGTCAGTTGTGAAAGTAGAAAACACTTTTCAAAGCAAGTAAGTAGCAGTATCAAGTTCTCTGGATACAGTTTTCCTTACTACCATACAAGTTCTTCAGCTATACAAATATCTTTATCTAGTGCAGATTATGCCCTCTTAGCACTATGAGCAGGCAAATGAGGTTTGAACTTATTAGCTTTCATGAATTCCACAATCTGCACTAAGTGTAGGGAATGTAAACATAGTGTAAGGATCTACAGGATTGCTTGCACACACCCTACCTCTGCAAGAATGAGCACTGAAAAGTGTTACCAGCACCAGCTAAGTGCTTGCAAGTGTGAAAGATTATTCTGACTAGGGAAATACGCAAACTTTTATGACTATCATTGACTGACTTAGGACAGCAACATTCCTAACATTTATATGAATTAAGACAGTTTGTGTGTCTGAATATAATAGTGTCAACAGTTCTACAAAAGTAGATTACTCATTAAAACATATATCAACTGCAAGGCAAAACACATAGCAGTCTTTTTAGAGAAGCATAGATATGGGAATGACGTTCACAAAATAAAGTGATGCAATAGATGAAGTGTTCAAATTTTGTATTTTACATTATATGAGGAAAGAGTATCTTCTCTATGGCCAGTATCACAGCTATCCACACATCTAATTTCAGATTACTCAGGACAAATGTTTAAAAGACCTATAATGCCAGTTGATACTATGCAACATACCTATATAGGTAACCTAGTTTATATTTTCACAGTATGCTGTGTGTGACACATAGTGATTAGAATCTGAACTGTACCTTGTAAATGCCCTGGTACCTTGGGGTTATATTCCAGAAAGGGTGATGTCTGTGCAAACATGATGATGTTTAATGAGTAAATAATCATGGTGGAACACTACAAAGTGAATGAAATGCAAAAACTATATGTTTTAACTACTTGTTTCATAATATTTCTATTTCAGTAGCTTTTTAATTTTTTTTCTTTATTGTTTGTGTACCATTTGGCATTGCCACTCTGGACTGACAACAGTCTCTAGCAGTGAACTACAGTTCACTGCCTAAAGAAAAATGTGAGCATTTTAACACAGGCTGCCTCAGCTCTTTGGATAGCACACAGTGACAAAAATACATCCGCCAGGTAGCTTTCTCTGTGGCACAAAATTAAGTGCAGTGATCACAGAGAAAAAGAACAGCTGATGCAGCTTTGTAATCCAACTGAGTGATCATTTTTATAGGGGGTCTGAATACATATTTGCACACATTTTGTGCTATTTTTGTGTTATTGCTTAAAACTCAGCTATTCTCAGTATTACTAAAACATGTGAGCTGTTTGTCCAGTTTAAAAGTTTTTGACATTCACTACAGTTCTGATAATTTATGCAAAAAATTACATTTATGATGTGCCAGAGATGTGAGAAGGATGACATTATCTCTTAATGCACTTCTTGCTGTGCTAGGAATATGCTAGCCTTGAAATGAGGTATCATTTAAGCTTTTTCTCCTATCATTTTTGTTTTGTAATTCATTTTGCAGTTTGTGCACCACTCAGCAGTGCACAAACATGGTTCAGTGCCTAAGGAAAAAAAAAATAATTTAGACTACTTTCTGTAATGCAAACAAATCTGCTGGCAGTCCAAGGCCATCAGTACAATGGATAGCAAGCTGGATATTATTCAGTAAATACATTTAATCTGTCAGGTAGCTTCCTCTGTGGTACAAGGAGTAAGTGCAGCAATCATAAAGGACAGAGGCAGTTAATGAAGGGTTTGAATTCAGTTGATACAGGAAGTCCAAAAGACATATGTTATACTATTTTGAGAAGGAATGTCATGGCAAATTTGCATCAATATAATAAGTAAGAAATGTGTCATTATTGCTTGTTATAGACTCCCAATATAATGCTTGTAAGTTATGTTAAACATGACAATGATGACATTTCATGTATAATGCACATACACTGGTATGATGTGCATAATATTTTTGATCTAATTATTGAGTTCTTACATATCATGTGTTTATGACAGCATGTGTTATAAAGTATGTCTGTAACTTAACCCACCATATCTTACTTAGGTCAGGTAACTATAGACATCTGAGATATATTTATAAAGCCTACATTTTATAAAGCCTACATTTTACACAGAAATGCAGTCACATGACTAAGTAATGTCACAGACATACAGGCATCTCTTAAGTATGTCTACATCCAGTCTTAAATTATTATATGTCTTATTGCCATGTTAACAAGAAAGTTCTCCAGCTACAGTGACAGTTAATGAGCAAAATTTAACATTTTTTCATTTGTTTTATCTTGGGATTGCATCCCAGGTGGTAGTTTTCAATATTCCTAGTGTCTAACTCTCAACTTGCTAATATGTCACAAGTCATTCTTTCAAACAACGATTATAACCAACACAAAGCATATCAGTGTTTAACACTAGAACATGTCTCAATAGTTTGAGCATCTCACATGACCAAAATCCATTGCTATTTTTAACACATTCTGTGCTTCTTGATGTACTAAGTACTAATTTGTCTGACAAGCAATTGCTGTGCTTCCAATTATGCAAATGCAGTTGACAAGGCAGTGCATATTTGAACACAAGCTGTTACACACAGAATCTGAAATGAGTTCCAATTCAGATCCATATTTCAAGCTTAACTGTTCCAGACATGGTTGGTGACAGCATGGTTGATGGCCTATTTAGAGCACAAAGGTGAGGTGTTAAGAAGTCCAGAATTTTTGTGGCATTCCTCATGAAGTCTTACAGCCAGAGGCTACTGTACAGGGAATATATTGGGACTCAGTATAAGGCTGAGACTTGGAATAGCTTAGTCAAGGTTGCCTCCAGTGCAACTGGCATCCTACACACTGGAGAGCAATGTCATTACTGCAACAATAACATGAAGAGATATAAGTGGGACCTCCTGAGTTGATGGGAAGATGACTATAAGACTGCAAACACTGTATACTGACCCTTTACCTGTCTATGATTTGGCATTTGTTTGCCAGCAAACCAATGCAGTTATTATTTATTCTTTCATATATATTTTCTCTTTTTCTTTTTAGTTATCTCTGCAGCAGAGATTGTAAAAAAAGTGAGGAACGAGAGACTACCTTGACTCACAGAAGCATTGGATAAGCATGCATCTGTTCTAATTGCTGGGTACAGAGGTATTCTCATTCACTCACTGTATATCGTCTTAAGCAGGCATACCTTAACTTTAATATCAAACCTACATGCCTGCTCCAATAGCTCATTTGCTCTTGGTTATTGCATTAGGCAGTGAGTACATTAGATTAATTGTAACTTCAATACTGCATGCAAATGAAGTTATTAACTTAGAAAGCAGATGCATGACATGGCACTGCAAAATAAATTATTCTATTCGTAAAATTATGGCATTGAAATTGATTAATTTTATGACACATCCATGTCTTCTCATCATGTCTGTATATGGCTAAGTTATACTTGTGCTTTCTCATATTGTTTTATGTATTGAAACAATTAATTTGATATGCCTTTGATCTAATTATCTCTCCTCTACCTTTTATTTCTCCATTTATTTTACTTATTTAATTATTTTAATAAATTACTTCTGAAAACAAAATGACCATCAGCACAGAGAGGTAGACTGACCACTGTGGTTCAGCACACAATACTTCCATAGGTGGCAGTGGCATCACCACAAGTAGTACAGACACCTAGCACATCTGGATCACAACCTGTCAGTGTTGCCTTCACAACTCCTGCCCTACCTGCTCCAGCTCTTCCCCAGTTGCTGATGCTGTGGTGCCTTTTGGGAGCAGTTTTAGTGGAGGTGGTGATTTGTCACCTGACAGGAGCTGGCAGGGCTTGTTGAGGGCATTATGGAGAGATGCTTCAGTGCCTGAATTGGCAGGGTTGAAAACGGTCCCATGTCATTTTGCCAAAACAATGCCACTTCTGGCACTAATACAGGCAACTCACACAAGAGACAGTGATGACAGTTCTGAGGGTAAGAACTTGATTCTCACTGATCTCAAGCTGGACATGGATTTGCCTCTGAGGTCCAGTACCTGTCCTCAATCATGGTGTCCTCCAACCTTTTGTCTCTATCATCATCCCTCGCTGCCTTGTTTATCCTGCATGTCTGTGTCTGCTACCTAACCTAACTTACCTATTTGATTCTCTCATTCCTAAACACCTTCCCCAACATTCCTCTCTCTGTCTCCACAAAAAAAAAAAAAAAGAAAAGAAAAAAAAAAGACAATTGGCACCTGTTCTACAAAAAAAGAAAAGAAAAGAAACTTACACCCTATACATAGCTCTCCACTGTGTCATCTTGATACTTGATTCTGTTGTCACCCATCCCTGTTGTTGTGACTTTCCAAAGTCATGGAAATATTTGTGCAATTCTACATTTATGTTGGGAAGAAGTGGATAACTATGGTGCTTTCCCACTACCCTCCTGCAAATTTCTGTATTATTTCCCCTGTGCTCCACCCTCTGTTTGCCTCCCCCCATTTTAACCACTTTCTGATCAACCCATATTTTCACACTTTTAATCTGGTCAAAAAATAGAATCATACAGAACAAAATGGACAATGGAAAAGCCTTTACTTTTTGTTCTCAATATTTGTACAGAGGCTGGCATTGTGCACCAATGCTGAGTGATGGTGAATGCTGATTCATTTCCTATATCAAAAGCTGAATATTTTACTTTTAGCCACAGTAATCCCATTACTTTCATGCAAATGTACTTAAATCTGTTCTGTTATATTAATACAGAGTAAAAGCACCAGTGCAAAACAGTTACTGTAGCAGTTCTTTGGCTGCTGGATGTATTGCACTAAAAGTTCCTATGTGACAAGTTCAGATAATCCCCCAGTTTGTACAGTGATGTTTTGCATAGTGCCATGGTTTCAATTTCAGCTGCAAGTCAAATTCTTATTTCTTAACATTTTATGTTCTGTCATGTGCATAACTCCAAATGTCCATATTTATCTCCATTTCCAACATGGCAGCAAAATACAATTTAAATAGTGCATCAAAAAAGCATTTACAAAAACATTTCATCCCCAGCAGGGAGACTTAGTAAGGCACTCTTATCCTGCTTATGCCTTAATGTTGTTTTTTTCCCCTCCTACCCCCTTCTTTCTCCCTGTAGGAAGAATTATATTTTACAGAGCATGACAGATTAATAATAAGGGAATATGTCAGAATAACACTATACAGACGGTGCTACATGTCCCAGGAAAAATAGTATTGATATTTCTCTCTCTCTCTCTTTCTCTCTTTCTCTATTCACTCCTTCTACTTCAGTAAGTTGTCACTGTCTTTCAACTGTGTTATTTAAAGTGTATAAATAGGAGTTCCTTTGTGTTGTGATGAGATCCTGCTCCTATCTACAAACAGATTTTTACATACCTTCAAGAGTTCTAATCCAGGCATTAGATAAGTGTTAATGACTGTTTTTAACACACATGTATTTTTTATATATATATTTATTTATATATATATTTTTTACAATGTTATTATGACTCTTGTTTTATCTGTACATTGTGATGATTGCATATGTAACCACTGTTGAAGCTTTTCTCCCGGGCCTCCGCTGAAAATGGACATATATCCAGTCGGACTAACCCAAATGTAAAATAAAATAAATAAAAATAATAAATTTCTACACATAGATATTTTGTTTTATGTATGGCTGTTGCCTACATATTGTTGAGTCAAAATCATCCTGCTTCCTTAGAAGTTACTTTGTCCCACCTCCCTCTCACCTTGTCTCTGTATCTTCTCTTTTATGTATTATCAGTCTTTTCCTCTTAATTTGAACAATGTCTGGTACTGAGCACCAGCTTCAACTCAGGCTTAATGGAAGTGCACACATTATGGCAAAATCTTTTCAGTTTTTGCCTTCAGTTACATTATTCTGGTGCCCTTTACACTATTATGCTTACTTAGTATGTATAGTCAGGCCAATCTTCTGTTGAAAAAGCTGAAGAGTTGAATGTACAGCACACAGTTGTCATGAGAGTAATGAAGATTAACGCATACATTGTCCTTTTATTCAATCTGTTGTCATATTTCCTCCCTTTTTAGTTTCTCCAAATCTTTTGGGTTTCTAATGCCATGATGGGAATGGACCCCATTCCTGAGTCAAAGTACGATTAAAGTTCATGAAATTAGTATTGTTTCACTCTTTAGTGTCAGCCAAAAGTGCTCTTTGCAGCACCTACAATATGCCCAGCAATGACTCCTGCAATTCGTATGGAGTTACATGTATTGGTAACCTATCTAAATATGATTGTAGACTCTTTTTTATAAGACCCGTTGCTCCTACTACTGTTGGAACTATCTGAGTATCTTTCTTCCACATTGGTCTTATTTCTGCCTGCAAATCCTGATATTTTATGACTTTGTGTCTCTTTACAACAGACACTGTAGTCACTGGTTGTGGCAATTTCAATGATCAATGCTACTTTTTTCTTCTTTTCTTGGACCATTACATCCAGTTTTCTAGCATCTATCTTTTCAACTGTTGGTAATGGATGATCCCATGTGGTGTAAACTTCATAATTTTCTATGATGCGTTGTGGCTGATGTTTCCAGTGTTTTCAGCCACGTCAGTACATTATGTCTGCACAATCCCCAGTGCAACAGTCTCACCACATAGGTTGGTACTAGGCTATTGGCCCTAGGGCCTATACAAGCCTAGCCATAACAATTCCCTGGCTATTTCTTACCACACTATTTACTTCCCTGGACCCCTGTGTAGCAGGGTGACTGATGTGATCCCTGGGGTGAATTTCCTTTCTCCCATCCAGTCATCAAGGTTCCTTTTGAAGAGGGGTAAAGTGGTGCTCTGCTTGACATGTATGGGCAGTCTATTCCAGAGTCTGGGGACTCTCTGGGTCAGGAAGGTTTAGATCCCTGGAGCATGTTGCTCTGAGGGATTGGGATTTCTTTAAGTGTAGCATGTCCAACAGCTCTGGGTTTGACATGGCCTTGTATGTTAAGCAGAGATCGCCTCAGAGTAGACGATATGCAACAGAGTATAGCTGGAGTTTTTAAAGCGGTCAGCATAGGGCATCTGCTTTAGGCATGTGATTGTTTTAGTGAGGTATTTCTGCGGCCTTTCCAGTTGTTGCAGATGTCTTGAGAGGTACATTACAAATGGGGCGTTGTACTCTATAATGGGTCTAATGAGAGATGAGTACAATGGGACAATGACCTCCTTTTTTCTGGATGAAAAGCCCTCAGTGATGAGGTGTGCCACATAGAAGGATTTCCTGACTGTTGTGGCAATGTGGTTATTGAAGGTGAGACCACTGTCCACCTGTGTCCCTAAGTCTCTTATCACACTTTCGGTGTTTAGTGTACTGCCACCTATGTGGTAATTCATGGGTACATGTTTTTTCCCAAAGGGGATAACTATACATTTCTTGGCATTGAGCTTGAGCCCGTGGCTCTGGCACCAATCATCTGTTTCAGTAAGGCCCTTTTGTAGAGTATCAACATTATTTGGGGATTCAATAATGGCTCCCAGTTTGCAGTCATCTGTGAACTTTGTTAGCCAGAGTCCCTTAGTTTTGGCCTGTATTTCAGAGAAGTAGATGCCAAGCAAGAGAGGTCCCAGGACTGAACCCTGAGGTACTCCACTTGTCACTTGTCTGGAGCTGGATTTGGAGTCAACTACTTTTACAGTGTGGGTTCTCTCAGTAAGCCAGTTGATAACCCATCTAGTGATGTAAGGATTAATGCCCAGCTTAGTAAGTTTATCTATGATTCCAGAGTGGGGGATAGTGTCAAAGGCCTTGGCGAGGTCCAGATAGGCTGTGTGGACTGCCTTACCCTCGTCCATTGCTCTGGAGACTGATTTGAAGAAGTCAATCAGGTTCATGAGACAAGATCGGCCCTTCACGAGCCCAAACTGGGTGGGGTCCAGTGTTTTAAGGTTGCCAATGTCTTTGTTTATAGGTTCCATGATAATATGTTCCATGGCCTTGCAGATCAGGCTCGTCAGACTGATGGGGTTGTAGTTCCTGGGATCCAAGGTGGATCCCCCTTGTGAAGTGGGATAACTGTAGCTGTGTGCCACTCAGTGGGCATGAAGCCTGAGGTGAGGGTATGATTAAACATGACACTTAGGTGAGGTGCCAGTTCATTTTGTAGTTCATGTAGTACACAGCCCAGGAAGTCATCTGGTCCCATGGATACTGTATTCTTAGCTTTGGAGAGTGCGTTTTTTTTACCTGTGTGGCCGTTATTACCGGAATTTGGCAATCTTCTGGTATTGTGATGGGTCATTTAGGAGGTGAGAGGGGGGGTGAAGTTGACACTGAATCGATCTGCCAGGATATTGGCAATATCCTTGGGATCAGTATATTTAATGCCATTCTGTTGTAGCTCAGAGCAGATCTGAGCATTGCCATTTAGATTCTTGACATAGTTATAGAATGCCTTGTGGTTGTCTTTGGAATCTTTGGCAATTTTATTTTCGTAACCAGCTTTGGAGTATTTTATGAGGGATCTCAGCTTCTTACTAAGGCTGGTAAGGGAGTTTTTTTGCATCCTGGGATTTTATTATTATGCCTTTCAGTATACAGTCCTTCCATTAGTATGTCACAGCCCTCAACGGGGTGTGCAACTGTTTCCAGTTCTGTTTTACAAAATCTACATTGTCTGTTTCTCTCACATGTTCAATGGACTTTGTAAACCAACATGTAAGTAGCCCACTCTCTTGGGCCACCAATATTAACCTTTCATCTCTTGGTTTGAATTCACCTCTTCTTAACCATTCCTGCATTCGTTCCTGATCAACATGAGGTTATTCTAGAAGGAGTTTTCAATACTTGCAACTATATTTATGCATTTTCCACATTTCTTCCCTTCTCATCTGGTCCTTCACCTTATATTCTTTCTTTTGTTTTTTGGCACATTCAGTTGTTGCCTGATTTTTATCTACTTCTGGTTTGATTTCCATTCTTGCTTGATGCCGATATGCTTCTGCTAGCTTAAGCAGGAGTTCCTATGTGGTGTGGTTAGTCTACAATATTTCTTTGAATACTCTCAAGATTTGAATTATGCCAAAGTGTTTTTGAATGTTTTTCTATGACTCCTGTGGGTGTAACTGTTAGTTATATAATTTCTTAACACATCTGTTTCTGTTTTAACATGCTTCTTCCTTATTGTGAAGCCTGTCTTGTACAGATCTTATCTGAATAATTAGTATAATAAAGCCATCAGTAAACAAATAAATTATGTAATGATGAGACTGAAGAATGTGATGAATGCGGCTGGATGCAGATTCTTCCTGCTTGCAGCTCTGCTTGCTGAAACCAAAGAATGATTAATGCAGTAAACTTTGCAGACTATTAACCTTTTCAGCACTATATATTAACGTTT
Source organism: Protopterus annectens (assembly GCF_019279795.1). Taxonomy (NCBI): domain Eukaryota; kingdom Metazoa; phylum Chordata; order Ceratodontiformes; family Protopteridae; genus Protopterus; species Protopterus annectens. The sequence continues at coordinate 666,722,577 of NC_056725.1, read as the reverse complement.
GTGTAGTACTAATAAAATAACTTGTCTATGTAACAGATGACATGTACGATAATGTCACAGTTAACAGGTTTTAATGTCTCGGGTTAAACTTTTCAGGCAGGATGGAAAATGTTCTCCATTGTACCAGACCTAACAAAAAAAAATCAGATCTAACATCATACACTTTTAATGCCCTTATATACATTCTTCGGTACCATCCAGATATTGTCCATGAAATAGTCTGTTGTTGTTAATACCTTTGGAATTCTTATGATGTCATGCAGTCTGTTGTTAAGCTACTTTGTGTTGTGTTTCAAGGTGAATAAACTTTTAGGGAGTCTTTTCCCATACTCCCTGCACCTGGTTTCTTATCTGTTTGTACCAAGTATCAGACTTCTGTAATACATTCAGTTGGATGGCATTCAGCTAAGAGAAGTTTAATCCTTTAATGTATACATGCTAGCAAACAAAAATGTACATGCATCTAAGTGACTATATTTTCCTACATATAGTCTAGCAAACAGAATTGCACATGCACTGTTATATTTTACTACATATATATTCTAATAAACAGAAGTGTATATGCAAGGTAATAAATGTCTAAACATATATAGATCTAACAGTGCAGAAATAAACCTTATAATGTTTGTTTAATGTGCATACATATATTCCTGTCACCAACAATCCACCTCTTCCCACCCCATCTATGTCATCAAATAAACCTCACTGATTCCAAAAAGATTTCATAAGCCATGTTTCCACCAGCAGTACCATGCTATGCTTGGTCCCATGTATTTCATAGTACACCTGTAGTATATGTACAAGGATTTAAGAGCTGTAACTATCATAACAACTATGTAAATCATGACATCTGAAGCATGACCATAACACATATTTGTTTTGTATTCCATCCAATTCAGATATGGCTGTATATGCAGACTGCTTTTTTGCATAAAAGCCAGTGAAACTTCCACTTAGAAGACATATTTGTGAAGAATAAATAATAATTGAATTTAGTAAATGATTAAATAATAATTAAATAATAAATAATTTAATAAATAAGACGTATATGATGAAATGACACCAAATTATCCTCAGACATCTTTCTGGATCTTTCTAAGGCTTTTGATATGGTGAACCACCAACTACTCATCCAAACACTCAAAACCATTTCCTTAGATAACCACACTCTCCAAATGGTTTCAGTCTTATCTGGGTGGTAGACAGCAGGCAGTACTATGGCAGGACAAAATCTCATGCCTGTTACCTAACACCATAGGGGTTCCCCAGGGCTCCATGTTAGGACCCCTTCTCTTCTCAGTCTTTATTAATGATCTCCACGCAGCCATCCTGGATGCATCCTGCATTCAATATGTGGATAACTCCACTTTGGTTTGCTCTGATGCTTCACAAACAAATCTATTTACAATAACCCAGAATACTTTCAATACAGTTGAAAACTGGCTCTCTGATCGTCACCTGATCTTAAACCCTAACAAAACAAAGCTCTTACTATTCTCCCCTACTCGTAAGTCATCGGGCCTATCCTTCACCATAAAATCTAATAATGGTACCATCATCTCCTCAGATGCCTATACAAAACTTCTTGTAGTTATCGTTGATAACAACCTCAGATTTGACATGCATGTCATTCAAACCATTAAAACCATTAATAAAAAACTTGGGTCACTGTACAGGATTAAATCTTTCCTAACTCCACCTGCCAGAATAGTCATTGCCCACTCTCACCTACTTTCTACCCTTCTTTATGCCTCCTCTTTGCTCACCAACCTAAGTAAATCTGATCTTAACAAACTTAATAGCTGCTATAATCACATTGCCAGGTTTGCCACTGGAATGCCTTACAGGACACACCACTGTCACAATCTAAAACACCTCAGCTGGATAAAACTGCCAAACCTACTTCAGTATAACCAGCTTATAGTGGCACATAAAGTACTCTACAAACCAGATAATATGCCAGCACTTAAAAATATAATCATTGCATATAGCAACCTTAAATCACTTCGCTCATCCAACAGACTGCTGGTACAAACAATCAAATCCAATAACTCAGCCGGTAACTCTCTGTTTGCAAACTCTGTTGGCAAAACTTGGAATTCCCTCCCTGCTGACCTTACTCTTGAACCTTCTTTCACCCAATTCAAAAAAAGTCTCAAACTGTATCTCAAATTACACTTGCTATGTCCTTGCTCTAGTCCTGGTTAGCTCCCTGCTTTAAAGTTATGTGTTAAAAATATTTCTTTGCAACTTTAGCGGAGTCAGAATTTTGTTTGTTTATAGCCTCATCTAACTCTACAATTTGTTGGACTGTATAACTTGCTTGTCATATTAAGTTGGTAAATAGTGCTTTTCATGTTATATGTAATAGTTTTTTCTGTATGTATGTTGGAGCATTTCTGCCTGGGCCTCTGCTAAAAATTGACATGTATCTAGTTGGACTATCCCAGTCAACAAATGTAAAATAAATAAATATTTTTACTGGTAGTTAATTACCCTATGGATTTATATTAACCCAAGAAATAAACAGTTTTGAAAAGAAATGCTTACAACATGCTATCAGAAATGAACCATGTCAAAGTGGTCACATGGGTTACCCTGTGGCAGTGGCTATTGATACTCTGCTCTCTAGAATGCATAAATACAGAGGGAGGAGATTTGGATAGGTTCATAGGTTCATAGGTTCATACTAGACTATCTGCCCTAGGGCATTTATAAGCCTAGCCAGAGTTGTGTGGCTTTCACCACCCCTTAGGTTGAAGAATACTATCCCCATTAGTTTGCCGTGCCTCTGTCCAGCAGTGATACAGAGATGATCCCCGGGGTAAACCTACGATCTCCCATCCACTGGTCAAGATTCCTCTTGAACAGAGCCAGCGAGGTGCTTTGTCTCACATGGACCGGGATTCTGTTCCACAGCATAGGGAGTCTCTGGGTGATGAATCTGTCCCTCCAGCACGTCCTATTTATATCCGTGTTAAGGTTTAAGTCTCTTGCTCTTGTGGCTCTGGTGGATTTGGATTTTTTGAGGTGGAGCATGTCCATTAATTCCGGGTTGGACATGGTCTTGTATGTCAGGCACAGGTCACCTCTGAGCAGACGGTATGCGACTGAATAGAGCTGGAGTTTCTTCAGTCGGGCAGCATATGGCATATTTTTGAGCCCCTTTATCCTTTTGGTGAGGAACTTTTGGGGTCTTTCCAATTGCTGCAGGTGTCGGGTAAGATACATTCCGAATGGGGCATTGTACTCAATCATTGGTCTGATAAGTGAAGAGTACAGGGGAACAATGACCTCCCTTGATCTGGATGTGAATCCCTTCATAATCAGGTGGGCAATGTAGAAGGTCCTCCTAACCACTTTGGAAATTTGAGTGTCAAAAGAAAGGTTACTGTCAACTTGGGTCCCCAGTTCCCTGATAACCTCTTCTGTGCTTAATGGATTGCCACCTATGTGGTAACTTGGGGTTACCTTGTTTTTACCAAAGGGTATGACTATACATTTTTTGGCGTTTAGCTTAAGGCCATGGCTCTGGCACCAGTTATCCGTTTCTATGAGACTTCTCTGAAGGATATCTGTGTCTGATGGATTTTCAATTATGGCGCCCAGTTTGCAGTCATCTGCAAACTTTGTCAGCCACAATCCTCCTATGTTTGCTTGCATTTCTGAAAAGTAGATGCTGAACAAGAGGGGCCCCAGGACTGAGCCCTGTGGGACACCGCTTGTGACCGGCTTGGAGTCTGACATGGCACCAGCAACTCTAACCCTGTGGGTTCTGTCCTTGAGCCAGTTTGCAACCCATCTTGTGACATATGGGTTTACATTTAAGCTGGTGAGCTTTTCTATGATACCCGAGTGGGGTATTGTGTTGAAAGCTTTTGCAAGGTCAAGGTAGGCTGTGTGAACTGCCTTACCCTCATCAATGGCCTTGGTGACTGTTTTAAAAAAGTCGACCAAGTTCAAGAGTCATGATCTGCCCTTGACAAAGCCGAATTGGGTAGGATCCAATGTCTGTAGGTCCCCTATGTCTTTATTTATGAGTTCCATTATGATCCTCTCCATAGCTTTGCAGACCAGGCTTGTTAAGCTTATGGGGCGGTAATTACCAGGGTCTGTAGAAGCACTGCCTTTGTGGAGTGGGACCACAGTTGCCGTACTGACAGTTGTTTGTAGGTGTTTATTATGCTGTTTAGAAAAGGCTTCTAATACATGTAGTATGTTTAGCTGTATAATGTTACTGTGCACTTCAACCACATTCATATATTTTTAGAAGACCATCAACATTTGAAAGAATGGTGATGTCATGCATTCAAATGTGCACTGTGACAATTGTAAAATAACATCTCATGTGGAGTGCACAATTCCGGCAGGATGCTTGTACCCTGTGGCCTTAAGTAGTTTGTTCAGATCCAGCCATTACTCCTTAGACTCACTTGTGTCACTATGTCTATGAATGTGCAGGTAGGTAACAATGTTATTACCCAGCTAACTATGTGTACATGTATAGATGGGAATTCCTATTACAATGATTTCTGCTCAGTTTTCACATGGAAATGCTTTATTGGATAATGATGATGTCATGGGATGACATATATCCTTCCCATGAGAACTACTAAGGTTTTTCTTTTGGCATGAAGACATGAGATTATGTTTTGTATGCTGTTGCCTTAATAAGGCATGTATTTAAATCCATGATTATCCATACATTATGCATGATTGCAATTCTCCCATCACAATGATGACTGTATTATGCAGCACACATGTCTGGCTATACCTAGCAGCAGACAGTGGTATGTGAGAAACATACATTTAGCAACAATATTTTAAAGAAATGACAGGCACACATCTCTTGTAGCAATAACCTGATGTCATGACTTCAAAGACCAAAATATCTCACAGTTGTAGCAACAGTGCCACTGTGGCATATTCATTCTTCCCAGTATCCTGTAGATTATGTCATCTCATAGTCAGGTGTTCAAAACCTCCACTGTCTGACTGTAAGCATTTTGTGTCCTAATGATATTATTTATGAATCATATGTACAAGTACTATAATGTGTTTAACAGTTAACGCTTTGTATAAAAATTCTGTGCAATGTAGTGATTTCATGAAGTTTGCTTTCAGTGTTTTGGAAAAAGTTACTCTTTTTAATAGTGGGGACACTGGGAACTTGTATTAGAACAGAGAGAACTGTACTGGCAGTTGTTGCTTAATGCCTGTACCTCTCCCAAGGATTAATGATCTAATTTCAATTAAGCCTATTCTGAGGATCAAAGCTGCCAGATAATGATTTTTCATTTTATTTTTCATATTTTTACCCACGCTTATTCATTATGTGTTTTTAACATTTTCACATATTTGTATGTACCATGATGAATTTCTTTAAGTGGTTGTGTCTTTCGGCTTTTCCCGGTTAGGGGTCGCCACAGCGGAACTCCGGTCCGCTAATGATTGGCAGTAGATTTTTATGTGCTGAGTTGCTGGCCCTGACTCACAACCTTCAATGAAGGTACACCCATTCACGCATGTCTCCACACAGAAGACGCTCTAGCTGAGAATCGAACAGGACAACGTCTTATTGTGAAGCGACAATGCTACCGCAGCACCACCACTGCATTTCTTTAAATGAGAAACATGCATTGGCACCTTTAAGGCTTTTTAAAGGATGGAAACTTGGCTACATTGTTTCTGATAAAGTTTCAGGTCTGTGGAATGAAAGCACTTAAACAGAAAGTAAAGGTCCTTTTGTGGCATCTGGCATGGCATTTTTTTTATTTTTATTTTGTTGTTTCATACACATGTGGTCACTGATTACAAAGTTTCTGGATTTACTACTCGCCGGTATGTCATAGACAAATCTGTTTTTTGGTCCTGATACTAGTTCCAACAACAACTGTAACATGGAAAGTACACTGTTAAACCTGACTCTGCCCACTTATTGTATGGACCAAATGAAGTAGCAGATCAGTACTTTAAATCACATCTTGTTGCACCATTTTATCTAACTGGACCTTGACTTTGTCCTACATAGCTATTGGAACTTTTCTCACTGGTCTGACCACTGGACTCATCTCTGGGTCTAATTTCATGGAGTAAACAATCTGATGTTTGCCTAGATTTTCTTCAAAAACATCATACTCTGAGAAAATAGCATTGGTGAAGCTGGAACTAGGACACTTGCTTATATGATGGACTTATTTGGCAAAAGAAAGCCGTTTCATTCTTAAACTGTCTCTGAGACCTAATAATAATGGTATGGGTCTTCTGACTACATAAAATTGCAAGGTGTAACTGTTCCCAGCTGAACAGTATGAAAGCACTAGTGAGCCATCAGTTTGAATCTCTTCACCTCCATAAGCAACAAGTTTCATACAATTGGCCAAATTAAATTGTTCACCCACTCTTACACTAGCAAATATTTCTGCCGATATAACATTACATTTTGAAACAGTGTCTACTTTGAGCTCCGCGGGTTTACATTGATCAGGACAGTACAAAACACTTTGTTCTTTGCCAGCAAATATACTGCAGTAACCTTTTCATTGACCACTGATATACTATCTGGTTCCCTATTAGATGATCGAAGACGCATTCTTTCAAATGCATCATGATTAAACTTGAAAGCGCGAAACGGAAAAATACCGAAATGGCATATAAGCAAATTCTTTCCATGGGAAAGAAATTGCTTGGCTGCCTTCATTATTTTGCCGTTTTCATCACTATAGTGTGATCTTGGAGTTGGTATATTTAACTGGGGGTGTGTGGGGGGGTGAAGCCCCCCACTTTATGTAATGTTTTAAAGTTTTTTGTTTCTTTTTTTCTTTTTTGGAACTGTGATTATGCTTTGAATGGCTTTCGTCAATGCAAAATAGTAGCTCATGTCAAAACATGGTCATTTACTAATAAACATGCAGTCACCTTGTTTTTTTATACTTCTTATTGTATTTGGTATGCCCATTTGACATCTTGTCATGCTTGTTATACTTTTCTTGTGGTCATTTTACTTTAAACATACTCTTTATGCAAATTGGAAGGACCTCTGAACCCCATATAAGTATTTCTAATAATTTTATCAAATATTGTGGTATTGAATATTTAATTTAATCAATAATGCATTGTGTGCCTTTTGTTTGATTAACAAAGTGTTTTGTGCTACTTGTTTGATTAATAATGCATTTTGTGTTTTACGAATGCTTTGTATCATTTTCTTTGTAAAATAAATCATTTGTGCGAGTTTTTGGTTAACGGAAGTTCATTTCTGGCCTTTTCTAATCGTTTGAGCACTATATCACCCAGCCTGCTCAATATACCTTCACAGTTAACTCTGCACCTCATGGCTTGAAGAAATTGCACTCTCAGTCCTGGTTCTGACACCATGTTGCTGGTCGGTTCAGGATAAAACAGATGAACAGTTGTGGGTTTGGTTCAAGCAGCTTTATTATATACAAACAGATCAGGATTGAGGTTTAGTAACTTAAACTTAAATAAACTTATAAACAGACTGACTACTGCACTCATACATGTTAACACTCTGGCTGTTCTCTCAAAATGGCACTGCTGCCTGCACATGCTTACTATTTATATGCATGTGCCCTCACTTGGAAATGCTTCTTAAAGTAACAACACACAGTCTGTTCTACACCAGGGATCTTTGGAACTCCCAAGATTCATAAATCAGTAGCTAACCCCCCACTGAGACTGAGTGTGGCTTCAGCTGGTTCCAAAACAGAACTACTGGTGAAATTTGTGGACTTTAAACTGAAATCCTTTTCAGAGGGGGGAAAAAGCATCTTTTAAAGGACTGTTGGAATTTCCTCCTGAACCTTGCTGACATTACCCAAAGGTCTGTTTGTTACAGTTGACATTAGAGATTTGTTCTCTGTCATCCCACATGAGGAAGGATTGGAATGGTTCTTTGAGTCTATGATGACAGGTACCCAGCTGGACCCTTCTGAGACTAGTCTTTATTCCAATGTATGGGAATGGTCCTCACAAATAATTTTGTCTTCCATGAAGGAGAATATTACAAGCAGTACACGGGCATTGTGATGGGGGCAGCTTCAGCTCCTGTTTTTGCTAATGTGATTCTATGGTATTGGGAAACTACAGGCGTTTTCAAATCACCACTCTTTCCTATGGTTGAGACATTGTAAAATTTTGAAATTTTGGAAAAAGTTACTCACTCAAAGGTGCTTAAACAGTAAATTCTTTTGCAGCATCGGGCATGTTTTTTTTTTTTTTTTTTTTTTTTTTTTTATGTTGTTTTAGATGTTGTATGGTTCATTGGTTATAGAATAGTGTTATACTTGCCAGGAGCAAAACTAGAGGGTATGAGGCAGGCCTTACAACAGCTTAATGTAAGGAAGTCTGGATCTATTTTTATTCATGTTGGCAAAATTTATCTCATCCTCAAGGACTCTTTGAATGTTAGTAGGGAGCTTACAGCCTTCTTAGATAGCATAGCTTCTGCAGGTGTTAGGATGTATTTTTCCTAAATCGCATATAGAAAGGAGAGTCATGTTACCATGAATGAAAATGTTTTTTTGGGTAAATACCTATACAAAAAAGTCCTGTTTTAAAAAGTAGAGATGTGTAGAACATCTAAGCCTAGGCTTGGGCACATGTGTTCAGACAGGATGGCATGCACTTGTCAAGATCAGGGAAGAGAATTTTTGCAGCAGATATTTTGTAATATTTGACAAGCACAGGGCACGATTTTTGCCAGATCAAATATTTTAACAGTTCACAGATAGTAATGTCTGATGCATCTCTGATGGTTGTTAATGCTAGGAGTATTAATAATAATTTTTTTATTGGAAATTTTACTACGTTCCCACAAGACTGATGTTGTTATTGTTTGTGAAAGACGGTTAAAAAACAATGACTGGAAACCATCTCTTTCGGGGTATAAATGCTTTTACTGTAACAGACATTCTAAAAAAACAGGTGGTGGTGTTATAACCGGGATTAAATATAGTTATGAGACCTGTGATCATTACATCTTCAGTGATAACACCAAAACTATAGATTGTGTTACTGTGACAATAAAGACAACCCTGAAATGTATAGCAGTTGTTGGAGTGTACAGACTATCAAAGTCAAGTACTGATGACCTACAGGAATTCATACATTTCTTGCATGAAACACAGGATGGAAGAATAATAGTGGCTGGGGACTTAAAGTTACCAGAAACACACTGGAATTATATTGATTTAATGACATTAGTAAGGAAATTATTCACAACATATGTTTAGGAACAACAGTTAATCTAAACCAATGCACAGCATATTAATAACATTATATGAAAGCAAAGCAATCACTATGTAAAACTAACTGGAATGATGCATTTAGTGGCAAAACTGCAGAAGGAATGTGAAAAGTTTTGAAAGAAACTTGTTTGAATGCAAAAAATAAAAAAAAATGTTTAACATTAGGATCTAGGCACACAATGTCAGGAGGATATATTCTCCATAAGAATGAGATACAAAAAACATAAGAAATGGAAAAGATGTCAAACTACACCTTTGAAAACTGAAATAAACAAATTGCTCAAACAAATTCAGAATAGTGTGAGACAATAGCTAGAAAAAACTGAAGAAAATGTATATAAAGATATTAATCATAATAGGAAATCATTTTATAGATACATAAGATATGGAAGGAGTAAAGATATACAAATTGATAAACTGTGTATACATTCTAAAATTTATTCTCAGACACAACAGATTATAGATATATTTACAAAATCTTGTGCAAAACAAATTGGCTCCACAAAGGGCATGATAAATTGTCCTAGTGACATCTAGCTAATCTCAGATAATGAAATCAGATTAGGTTGTATTGCAAAATAACTATGCAAACTAGAGCAAAACAAAACACAGAGAGGAGATGGAATTGGTCATAATGACCTGAGATCACTTTAGCAAGAGCTTACAGTAACATTATACCTATTACTTACTAGGTTGTATAAATATAATGAGATTCCTCAAGATTAGAGACATGCACTTCTTAATCCTGTCTTTAAGGGAAAGGGGAATTATACAAACCCAGAATCATACAGACCATTAAGTCTTATTTCATATTGTGGAAAAATAATGGAGAAGGTAATATTGCATTAAGGTATTGTCAGAATTGTAAAAGTTGGGACTTGAAACCATATATCAGCATGTATATGTTGAAAATACATCTATTACCACTTCTAAAATGGTGTTCACATAATAGCAGAATGAAAATTTGCGCTGTGATATAATTTATATACATTTAACTTCAGCATTTGATAACATCACACAAATAAATTAGAACAACTAGGTATCAGTGTACTCTTGATAAGATGGATAGCTGCATGGCTTACAAACAGGACATTGTATTTTATTTATTTTACATTTGTTGACTGGGATAGTCCGACTGGATGCATGTCCATTTTCAGCGGAGGCCCGGGGAGAAATGCTCCAAGGGTAAGCAGATACAGCATTACATAATACCAGCATTACATATTACAAACAGACTATGTACAGAGATTACATAAGTAAGCAAGTTAAACAAATTCCACAGGTTACAGTTAATCCTGAGCACAAGTCAGGATTAAATTAAATTACACAGTAAACTGGATAACAGATTTTTATACATTCTAGAGACAGTTAGCCAGGCTTGATACATTGACATAGCTAGTTAAGTGACAAATGTTGTTTGAGTCTAGTTTTAAATTGACCTAAGGTGGAAAGTAAGGTGATATCAGCTGGAAGAGAGTTCCAGGATCTACTTACAGAGTTTGCAAAGAGAGAATCACCGGCTGTGTTATTAATTTTGCTAGTCTGAATTAGTAGTTTGTTAGAGAATCGAAGCAGTCTATGATTGTTATAGGGGGTGACAATATTTTTAAGTGCAGGAGTATTGTCCGGATTATAGAGGATTTTATAGGCCATAATCAGTTGGTTATACTGGATTAGGATGGGTAGTTCAAGCCACCCAAGCTGATTTAGATTGATGCAATGATGTGTCCTAAAAGGCAGCCCAGTAGCAAACCTGGCAATGTGGTTGTAGCAAATTGAGAGTTTAAGGACAGTCTTGTTTAAATTTGAGAGTAGAGGGGATGCATACAGAAGGGTTGAAAGAAGGTGAGAGTAAAGCTATGGCAATTTTAGCTGGAGGAGTTAGGAAGGCTTTTATTCTGTAAAGTGACCCTAGTTTTTTATTGATGGTTTTGATAGTTTGGTTAACATGTAGGTCAAATTTTAGATTATTGTCTATGATGACACCTAATAGTTTTGTAGATGGGTCAGGGGAGATTATTTGATTTTATGGTAAAGGTGAAAGCGGTAGACCTACGTGTTGGTGAAAATAACAGCATTTTAGTTTTTTTGGGATTTAGGATCAGACGATGTTCAGAAAGCCAGTTTTCTATGGTATTAAAGGTGGTCTGGGTAGCTGACCATAACTCTATTGGAGATGTGGCTGAGCAAATCAGAGTAGAGTCATCAGCATATTGGATACAGCTGACTTTTGGGATGACAGTATAAAGGTCGTTAATGAAGATGGAGAACAGCAAGGGCCCTAGTATAGAGCCTTGTGGTACTCCAAGGGTGTTAGGTAGAAGGTTAGAGAGTTTGTTCTGCCAGAGGACAGCCTGCTGTCAACCATTCAGGTAGGATTGAAACCATTGGAGGGCTCCAGTATCTAGACAGAATGTTTGCAGGGTGTGGATTAAAAGTTGGTGATCAACCATATCGAATGCCTTGGAAAATCCAAAAAGAGGGCTGTGGATATATAATTATTGTTGCGATTATGGTTTATGATGTTAGTAAAGGCTAGGAGGGCTGAAGTAGTGCTGTGATGAGGATGGAAGCCATGCTGAGTGTCTGCCATGAGGTGATTTTTTGATTAGGTGGTGCATGAGTTGTCTATGAATACATTTTTCCATAATCTTTGCAAGTGGAGAGAGTATAGCTATTGGCCTATAATTGGAGAATTCAGTAGAGCTGGACAGGTGAAATCCTTGGTTATATTCAGGGTGTACAACAAGGCTTTGTGTCTTAGGCCCATACTTGTTTAGATTGTATTTTACATATCTATCTTTTTTCATCTCAGGTGTTCTACAGTTTGTATGCAGATGACTTGAAATTAGGTAAGCTGATTACATGTGTTACAGGTAGGGCAGGTCTGTAAAAGAACTTGACTAAATTGACCATTTAGGCACAGCAGATGAATATGCTAATAAATGCATAAAACATTAAGCATATCAGATTTGGAAGACATAAATTGAAAGGTGAATATTTAATACAGCACACAGTGATAGAAACTGCAGACTCATTTAAGGACCTGAGTAAATGGGTAGATCCAGCTATGAGTTTTTCTAATCATACCAACCAATTAGTTAATGATAGTTATAGAACTATAAGTTGTATAAAAAGATTTATACATTTTAGGAAATCAGAAATGATGACGGCATTGTTTGTTAGTTACATTAGACCAAAAGTTGAGTATGGAATAACAATATAAAAACCCTTATAAGAAAACAAGCACGAGTAAACTGGAAAGAATACAGGAGAAATACAATATGGACATCCATGGATGTGAATATTTAAGTTATTATGAAAGACTGAAATATCTGAACTTGTACAGTGTGCCATATAAATATTAAAGAGGAGACCTAATTCAGCTACATTGGAAATTTACAAGCAAGTATATCTGTGAATGTTTGGGGTTATCAGAAAGTATAGAATCGTCACACAACTTATGTAGAAGTTTCTATAGGAATGAGAAGTCTACTAATTGGTTCTCTGACAGAGTAGTTGATTCATGGACTAGATTACTAAATTACATTAAATTACATTAAAGCAACTGTTAACTGTTTTGGTCTATTAGCAGGCTAGAGGGATATTAATGCACATGCTTGAAATATTTATATGTATGTATATATATTTAACATTCCCCATCTGATTCTGGAAACATTCTCTGTATTCTCACTGTGAAAAAATATTTATGCTGGCACTTCCAGGTGAATATTCTAATATTTAGTGCTCCTAGATACATATCTTCTTAACTGCAACATTTGCTCCCATTCTGTTTTTTTTTTTCGTCTATCTAGTATCTCCTCCTTATATTTCTGTTTCATTCCTCCCCTACCAGTTTCTTCCATTTTTCTCAGCCATCTTTTCCCTGTTCTTAGTAGTCCCTTTTTGACTTCACTCCTAACCTTTCTTTGGTCTGTTTCTTCACTATTTCTGATTCTTTCATTCCCTCTTCTATGCTCTCTTCCATTTTCTTCCACTCCTTGATAATCCCATTTTATTCTATTCTATCCTTTAACTGATATTCTTCCCTTAGTTCTACTCAGCCCTTCACTCTTAATTCTGCTAATATTTTTGGGCATTACTTTACAGGGTCCTGTTTTCTCTTCAATTCCCATGAGGCTGTCTCTCTTTCCTCTACCTTCTTAGTTACTTCATTGGTGTTATTCTCTCCCTTCATACTTTCCATTCTGTTTTCTTCCATTGTATATTAAATGTCTTTTGTATCTCTTTTGTCAATCAAAGATATAAGTTTAATGTGGGAACTTCCCATAACGTTTCTACTATTCTTGTCTTCTTTCCCATGTGTCCTTCTTTGTTATCATCTCTTTCCAATCAGCTGGAAGCCATACATTTTTTTTTTAAGTTTTTTGGTCTTCACCATCCTTTGACCATGTTTATCTTATTAACAAAGTTTTTTTTTTATTTTGCAAACAGGCTAGATGAAGCTACATTTCCAGCTCAGGAGTTGAGCCAGGGTGAACTATTCAAGGATTTTTCAGCTTTTTTTTATCTGTTTATGATCTACACTTTTGCCCTGTCCCGCACTCAACATGCAGTGTCAATGAAGATCTAAGTGTATAGATGATCTGCTTGCTTATGCAACAGTTTTCAGCAAGGCTAATGCCCATGGTGTCCACTGTGAGCTGCCATTGCCCCATTAAATCCCCTGACCCTTCTTTTTGGATAAACAAGCGATCTGGCCCCATTAATCAAACTCAGGTCTCCTGTACCTTAGTCTGGGCTGTGGCATGGAGCCAGACGATTTTATTCTGTCAAAACTTTTGCCAGCTTGTGACACTTTCATCAACAAAATGTACAATCTATGAATTCATAATTATGGCATAACAGAAGATATGCAGATGGCTTGAACCGCTCATTATTTTGGAAACCATAATTAACTCTGTAATATAATATTGTGTCACCCTTCCCCATCAAATTAGTCATTCAATCACAAGGCATAACTTTCAGCCTCTTCCTACAGACCCAGTAAGTAGTTTATCTTTCATTGAGCTATAAAAATGAAAATCTGGATCTGTTCTTATTAGGAAGATATCAGATCTTGAGGTGAGACAGTCTAAATGGAGAAGTGATAACTTTTTCAGCTAAAACCAAAATATTAAAAGTATGGCATTTGTAATACAATTAAGAAAGTGTCAACTGTAATGTCTTTAAGAAGTACTTAGTAAACAACGAGGGGAAGACACAGGCATAATCCCACCCTTTTTCCTGTTCTAAGTCTAATTTTCCCTTCATAGTATTCAATTTTCACCACTACCTAATTTGTAGTGCCATAACATATACAACTAAAAGTGCCCAGTAGTCACACAGCACAGAAAGTTAAACTGAAAAAACTTAAAAATATTTAATATATTGACAAGGAAAACTAGGTATAACACCTGTCAGCATGGTGATTATGGCAGAATTTACACCCCCTTGCTGGCACTTGATTCCTTTAGCTTCTCTCATGGAGTAAATCCTGGCTAGCTGTGAGCAAATTCCAGCATTATACCCCTCTATTCCATCAGGCATTACATCTGTACTAAATTCTTCACAATTTATAAAGGAACATGAAACATGTACAGCTAACAGAAATGCTTATGCAGCTTTGCTTGAATGGCTGTTACTCTGCACAGACTGCTCATTTTACTTACCATCTTTCTGCTTAGGAAATACAGTGAATTATTTAACTTCCCTCTGTCAATGGAAGTCAGGTTATTCTCAAATGATAGGACATTCAGCTCAAGTCTGAAGCAGTTCAGCTTTGTTTCCATGCAGGTCTACAAGGCAAAAGAAACGGAAATGAATATGATTAGTCCTGCCCCAGAAATGATCAGCAAATTAGTTTAAGAAAAAAACGCTGCTTTTGAACTTATTCATGTTAAGTATTATTATTTTTTTGTTATACTGTTTTCTATTCATGCTTGTTTGGATATGACCACAACGGAGATGTTCAAGTGACCACACAGAAAGAATGAATAAATCCCAGTGGCCTGATTCCAAAAGACACCCTCTCAGTATGTGACCACTTGCACTTAGATCAGGCTGAGGGCAGGTATTTTGGAATCTGGCCCCCATATAAGCATGTTTACACCTAGGTCTTACACTGAAGTAAGTCATTCACAGAGAGCAAGTATTTGGGAATCTGGTTCTAGTGTAAATGTATTATTGCAGTAATACAATATTTTATATTTTTAATGTGTTTAGATTTTTGTTTTGCAGTTTTATACAAAGATATTGTATAAATAGATGCAGTTATTTCTTTAGCACTGTGGTGAAATAAAAGAAATTCAGTTTTAACTTTAGCAATTTATTAAAATACAAGCATTTTCGTATGCTTTCAAATATATTAATTTGATTTACATTATTTCCTTAACAAGTACTTTTCTAAAGTGATGTATTTTATAAAATAATGTTTTATAATTAATAGCCTAAACATTATCATATGTTTACATACACTTGTGATTGCTTCCCATGTTGAACTTTCATGCTGAGTGCTACAGTTTTTCAGGTGGTATTCCATTTTTTGACTTATGTAGGAAGTTAGATACATAATTTGCATGCAGACTTCACATGCACATTTGCAGTACCTTGCTGTTTCATGTTTGCAAAGCACACACTTCTTTGCTGCTGAGATTGTTTTAATGCAGGGAATATAGAGCTAAATTCCAGAGGGAAACAATATTTACAGATGTATGTCCAATTACCTGTATTATTACTTTTTTATTCAAGACCTACAGGACTGAGAAAAGTTACAGCAAATACACCGAGAGAATGAGTTGTGTATCTTCTGGATCATTTATCATCTTTTATACCCTTTGCAATGCTGAACAAAGAGACCTGTATTCAAATGGTTATGCTAAGTTCCATTACAGCATAAATGTCGTGGTCTTGTTGTAGTTTTGGCAAAAATACAATGTTGAGTTTCATAGCTTTAGTAGGTAGGAGAAAATCATTTATACTGCTTATAAAGGACTTAGCAGTTAACTCATATGTGTAGTGCCCTGACGTGTGACTTGGGTCTGCAGCCATGCAGCTTATCTTTCTTGGCTTCCTCACTATATGTTTTTGTGAACTACAATAGGCTATTTAAAACAGTATTTTGAATCTGCTTAGAAAGCATGGACTCTGTAATCTTGGCATGCCATTTGAAAGTGTATATGAAGTCACTGTGTGTGGTGCAGTTCTTTTGCTGTATTGGGGTTTTATGTTGCTGAATAAAAGGAGTTTGTTTCTTTGTTACTTAGGGTAGAGGTATTCGACTTTGTTCTTGTTTCTGATTTGCTTAAATATTTGACTTAATGATGGCTGGGCCAATAATTATACTTTTTTATATGTGAGGTCATTAATTGCTTATAACACCTTTTATGCCTCTAAAGCCAATTAAGCATTATTCTTCGCAGTGGTGTTATGTGCTATATAAGCAGTGCACTGTTATATCAAAATCTTTGGAAGTTATTGTTTTTATGGTGTTATTCTTCATTTCAGCACATCATCCTTTAAAGATTTTCCTTGACTACCACATTTTTTATTATTCCAGAGGCTCGTCTGTTTGATCTTGTAATTTATTAAGTTTCTCTCAGATGTGTCTTGTTTGTCATTAGAGTAAAGTTTTTATTTGGATGTTTTGTTTTGTATTGCTTAGGTCTCTGAGGTTATCTTCAAAACTTTTGTGATGGGTTTTACTTTGTTTTGTTCTCTGTTTTAATGACTCATTTCAATGTTTTAAGGTACAGGACTGCCTAGTTTAAATTTTATGACTATTATATGGTATTTATTTATATACTTGGACTCTTCAGTGTGATGTTGCAGTACTGTTTTGGATAATTATACTACCTGTTCTTTTTCCTTTATTTAATGGCTAAATGGGTAAGCCCACTGGACAAAGTGTACCTTTTCAGGGATGGCCCAGGAGCACTGGTTAAGTGACTTGCTCAGACTCGCACAGTAGGTAAATGAAGGTGGAAGGAATCAAACCCTGTACCATTTAATGGAGTTGCGACTTGACACTGATGGTTGTCTCTGTGTGTCATGTAAAATAAATTCAGAGACAATGTCAGGAACAGCCCTACAAACCACACCACTAAAAGCTATCTATCTGTCTATCTATCTATCTATCTATCTATCTATCTATCTATCTATCTATCTATCTAGGATCCACAGCCATAACAGCATATGGACAATGACCAGCCACAAACAAATAAGCATTACACTTTACAGTTGTGGAGCAGTATTAAGAACAATTGCTTCCCAAGAATTATTTTACCTCAGTCTTAGTCTAGTATCTTCCATTGTTACTCTTACCAACAAATGCATCCTGGCTAAAAGTACTTTGTATTCACATATTAAAGGAAAACTCCGGCCCCATCTGCAATTTAACTCAACCGCGAGTCTTCTTTCCCTGTAAACTTATCCCAGGCATCAGCAGTTACCAGAATGCACTAAAAAGTTTGCCAGTTCTACATTTCTGCCTTTCTGTAGTGAAGGGCAGGAAAGCCCATCCCCCCTTCTTTGCTATTACATTCTTTCAGGTGGAATTGGTTTCCACCTTCATGATGTACCTTCGACACAGTCATATCACTATTTCCCTCTCCTGCTGATTCCCCCACACTGTGACATCAACATTATCTAGGCCGGCCCGCTTATCAGCTACTGTAAAGTACTGCATAACTTGTTGTGGAACTCTACTCCATCCACTGTTTCCTTCTGGAGTAAAAATTGGATCAAGACTGCTGGTAAAATCCCATGGAAACATACACCTTTTGCTATAATTGTTTCAGTAAGCTCATTTAAGTATTTAGACTGCATACAAATTTCTGCCCACAATTCTGCTGCTAAAGTATTGATATGTATTTTTCCCTGTTATTCCTTAACATTTGTGCTGCAAATTTCTTATTAGATATTTCCCTGGTTTTGTTCTCCTATTTGTTCATTGTGAAATCCATGATATATAACATCAGACTCCAACCACCCTGCTGTAGTGTGTGCATGTATGTGTATGAGTGTTTCTGTCTACATGTGTGTGAGTGAATGCATGACTGAAAGCAGTATGCATGTCTATGTAGATATGAGAGAGTAATGCTGGAGAGAAAAAACGGTGCGTGTGTAAAAGCAGTATGTCTGTCTGTGCGAATGCAGAAAAGGCTGTGTTTGTGTGTATGAGGGGAGAGTGAGCAATGCAAAAGAGAAAGAACAGTGCGCGTGTGAAAGCAGGATGCATGTGTGTGTGAATGTAGGAAAGGCTGTGTATGCGTGTGTATGAAAGAGAGTTACCGGTCCATGAGAGAATGAATGTGTGTGTAAGCAGAATGTCTGCATGTGTTTGAAACTATGAGAGACGGGGGGGGGGGGGTGTCATGCATCTGGCCATCTGCTTAAGGTGCCAGAAAAAGGAACAGCCATGATTTTTTTTTTTTTAATTAGTTCTTCCTTTTACCGAAAGAGCAGGGGGATAGAACTGGAATAAGCAGATTCCTTAAAATGTATCGATCGGCTTATTACTGTGATGTCCTTTTTTTTGTTTTTTTTTTCTTTTTTTATGGTTCTGAGGGGGATGGTGCTGCTTCATAGCTCTGGCCATAAATTTCAGCTTCAGTTGTGAATGAGAGATGGTGGTGTGTGTCATGCATCTGGCCATCTGCTTAGGGTGCCAGTAAAAGGAACATCCATTTTTTTTTAATGATTTTTTTCCTTTTACCAAAAGAGCAGGGGGATAGAGATCTAAATGTAATAAGCCATTCCCGATAGGCTTAGTACTGTGATGCCCCCATTTTTTGTAGTTCTGATGGGGTATGGTGCTGCTTCATAGTATTGGCCATAATTTTCAAACTTGCAGCTGTACTAATCTGTACAATCAAGCGGTATGCCAGGTGTATTTTGGTGTGTGTATATATATATATATATATATATATATATATATATATATATATATATATATATATATATGTGTGTGTGTGTGTGTGTGTGAGTGTGTTTAGAGTTCTGAATGCATGTGGGTTAGTGAATGAATGCATGAAAGCAGAATGTGTGTGCATGCCAAAGAGACTGTGTATGCATGTGTAAGCTAGAGAGTTAGCGATGCATGCGAGAATGAACAGTGCATGTGTTACAGCAGAATGTCTTGTGTGTGTGAATGCAGAAAAGACTGTGTAAGCCTGTGTATGAGAGTTAGCCATGAATGTCTGAGTGTGTGAATGCAGAAGAGACTGTGTGTGTGTGTGTGTGTGTGTGTGTGTGTGTGTGTGTGTGACTGAGTGATGCATAAGAGAATGAAGAGTGTGTGTGTGAATGCAATTCAGCTGGAATTGTTTGCATTGATACATGCAGCTTGAGATTCTCCAAGCTGTCTTTCTTCTGGGATTTATGAACTTTAGGGCAATAAAATAAAAGCAAATTGCCAATGTCTTGTACAGATATTCTTTAGTTTTCTGCAGTTCCCTCAAATTATGTTTTGAGGGTGGTGGCACAGATATAGATTACAGGAAGAGGGAAGTTGGAGGAAGAAAGGATTAAAGTAAATTCGTTAGCTCCTCTCCTCAATAAGAGGATATAGGAGCATGTGTACAGGGTGTACATTTCTGTGACAGAACCCCCAGTGGAGACCAGTACTGCCCCAGGAGTGATATTTGGGAGGCAGTGGTATTCTGGAGGGTTACACCAACAGCTGAAACAAGTAACACACACCCTTGCTAATGCCTAATGCATGCAGGACCCTGACTGTGCTACTGGGGATGTGTTGTGGGGTTACGGTCACAGACAGCCATCAGGACTTGTTTGCTTTCTTTATAAGTAATGGCGCATGCTGTGATGTCTAGGGAACACATTTGTCATTTGACTGGGAAAGAGTAAAATGGTCAGCAGGCATTGTGAATGAAAAGATTGAAACAAGTTAACTGAGTGAGAGGGTGGGCAATTCTTTTTAGTGAGGGGCTACGTTTAAGGAGAACATGCTGTGATGCCCGTGCCCTGGCCCAGCAATCAACGAGCATCAATCCTCAACTTTAACACCAGAGAGGGTGTCTCGTATATGAGGAAAGGATAACAAATACGATAACAAATACACACAGTAAAGTGCAATTTCCATTAAGAGCACACAGAGATCACAGTCAGTCCAGGGCTGGTCGCTCCCTTGCTCTCCAGGTCCCCAATAACACTCCCAACTGGCACAGCTAGAGGGTCCAGATCCCAGTCTAGCTGGGCAAGATAAAACCTCCAGTACCCTCTCTATCCAACCAGTGCTTCATGTCCCTGCCCAAGTAGCTGACACACACATGCACACTTTGAGATAAGAGTTTATACAACCACACAGACCCTCCTGGGAAAGACTAGCACACGTTTGCCAGCTGAGCCCCTTTTAACCAGACTATACGGTAGTACCACTTGCCACCATCCAGCTAATATTTATCAGCTACTCAAAGGCCCTTAAAAGGGTGTCCAATTATTACTGTGCAATATTATTATCCAATTGGTAGTATAGCCCAGGGCTAAAGCTATTATTGTGGCCTTGTGCAATTTTTACCAAAGGCATACATGTACTCTTAAAAGCTTAACTTATCTCTACACAAATCAGCCACAGTTGAAAGGTTTTAGAATATTTAATAAAAAATAATAACACAAGACAATACTTCTTAAACAGTGCTAGACAAGAGTTCAGAGGTCACAGAGAAATACTTAAAACAATACAGTAGGAAAGGTCTGATATGAATACAGAAAAACACTTAGTCTAAACTTTCTAATTCCTATTTCTCAAAGAAAATACAATTCTAAAATAACTTACACATATAGAGTATAGGCAGTGCTGAGTTGGATAGTCCAAGACCAAAATGCTTAATATCTTCTGATTCTCTCTGTTTAAATTGAAACTGCAATTCTGATAAAACATTACATCATTTCACACTGTCCTGATGTTCCCAGGCTGACAGAAACTGCATTTACATTATTTTACGTTTAGGCAGAAACCAGAGCAATAAAGGACATTCCACATGTAAATTCTGGTCATTAACTTTAGCCTTAAAACAATAGGCAGGAAGCCTTCATCTAGCCAGACTGGAGCTGACTTTAGATCAAAGGGTCACAACATGCTTTTACTGGGTCAGTAGACAGCATTATTGCCATTTAAGACAACAAGCCTGTGATTCACATTCATATTAACAAATGATAGAATTATCTATAACATTCTATCTGGCTAGGCTGGCAGCCTTCACCCATCTGTACCAGTCTTCACATCCCCCCTCCCCCAGAGAACTCAAACTAGTTTTTCAAGTGACCCTGGAGAAACGCCGCTTGAGAGGGTTAGATCTATCTGAGTTTACCTTACCCCATTCCCTGTCTTGAAAGCCCATCTGCATTGCCATTGATAACCCCACTGTGGTGCTACACTGACATATATGCTTGCAACCCCAGATTCCATCTTAGCAACTTGGCATTTTGCTTTCTTTAAAGTTGGAGTTTGGTTATTTGACGGGGTCAAATGTTAAGGCATTTTGAATGAAAAAAAAATTGGGCGGGGTAATTTTTAAGTGAGGGGTTAGGTTTAAAGAGAACATGCAGTAAAATATTTGCAATGAAAGAGATAGCTGCTAACCTTTTGTATTTTCTCTTGTCTCTACTTTGTAACAGGTGTGTGATGCTTCTTCGAACAAGCTTTTGTTTGACACATTCTAAAACTGTGTTGTATGTATTGTCTGGTTTCAGATGGCACATGATTTCATTTTGTTGGAGCCAATTTAGAGGAGGCTGTATCTCACCAGTCTTCTTCTTTCGGCTGCTCCCATTAGAGGTGGATCACCTGTTTCCATTTCTTCCTATCCTCTGCATCCTGCTCTCTCACACCAACCACCTGCATGTCCTCTCTCACCACATCCATAAACCTTATCTTAGGCCTTCCTCTGTTCCTGTTACCTGGCAGCTTCATCCTTAGCATCTTTTTCCCAATATACTCTGCATCCCTCCTCAGCACATGTCCAAACCAGTGTAATCTTGCCTCTCTGGCTTTGTCTCTAAACCTTCCAACCTGGGCTGACCCTCTAATATACTTATTCCTAATCCTGTCCACTCGTCACACCCAGTGCAAATCGTAACATGTTTAACTCTGCCACATCCAGCTCAAACTCCTGCCTTTTTGTCAATGCCGCTGTCTCCAACCCATATAACATAGCTGGTCTCACTACCCTCTTGTAGACCTTCCCTTGCACTCTTATTGGCACTCGTCTGTCACAAATCCCTCCTGACACTGTTCTCCACCCACTCCATCCTGCCTGTACTCTCTTCTTCACCTCTCTTCCACACTCACCATTACTCTGAACTGAACTGTCTCTCACCGGTAGTGGTTTTGAATCTCGGTCTAACTAGGGATATAATGTTATGGCTTCATCTCTCAGAAGTAGCTTTTGCTGTCTGATTTTATAGTTTGGAAATCACAGATGAGCAGGGACCTTGATTAACAACGTTGAAAATTAGTGAAGAAAAAGAAAGTTTCAGTGATTGGCACCATTTGCAATGTTACAACAGGTGGCATTGGTGGGTTCTTTAGTCAGTGAGGAGAATGACACTGCATATTTTGTTCATTGCTATTGGCAGCTTTTGAGTGTATGTACTAGAATGGATTGTTATTAAAGGCAGTTCATATTCCATCTTGGGCATTAATACATTTTGGCTAGGGATTTGTGGAGGGTTGGAGTTAGCAGATTTCAGATTTGATTTGCAGAGTTTGAGTTGGGCAAGGGTTTTGGCAATGGTGTCATCAATGTGTTGATGAAAGAAATTGAAGTATGTGGGGTAAGTCTTAGATACTTTTGTTGTAAGAGCAGCTGCAGAACATTTCCCTTTTAACCAGACTATACGGTAGTACCACTTGCCACCATCCAGCTAATATTTATCAGCTACTCAAGGCCCTTAAAAGGGTGTCCAATTATTACTGTGCAATATTATTATCCAATTGGTAGTATAGCCCAGGGCTAAAGCTATTATTGTGGCCTTGTGCAATTTTTACCAAAGGCATACATGTACTCTTAAAAGCTTAACTTATCTCTACACAAATCAGCCACAGTTGAAAGGTTTTAGAATATTTAATAAAAATAATAACACAAGACAATACTTCTTAAACAGTGCTAGACAAGAGTTCAGAGGTCACAGAAATACTT
The DNA here is from genome assembly GCF_019279795.1 of Protopterus annectens. Classification (NCBI taxonomy): domain Eukaryota; kingdom Metazoa; phylum Chordata; order Ceratodontiformes; family Protopteridae; genus Protopterus; species Protopterus annectens. The sequence continues at coordinate 666,699,149 of NC_056725.1, read as the reverse complement.
AAAACAATACAGTAGGAAAGGTCTGATATGAATACAGAAAAACACTTAGTCTAAACTTTCTAATTCCTATTTCTCAAAGAAAATACAATTCTAAAATAACTTACACATATAGAGTATAGGCAGTGCTGAGTTGGATAGTCCAAGACCAAAATGCTTAATATCTTCTGATTCTCTCTGTTTAAATTGAAACTGCAATTCTGATAAAACATTACATCATTTCACACTGTCCTGATGTTCCCAGGCTGACAGAAACTGCATTTACATTATTTTACGTTTAGGCAGAAACCAGAGCAATAAAGGACATTCCACATGTAAATTCTGGTCATTAACTTTAGCCTTAAAACAATAGGCAGGAAGCCTTCATCTAGCCAGACTGGAGCTGACTTTAGATCAAAGGGTCACAACATGCTTTTACTGGGTCAGTAGACAGCATTATTGCCATTTAAGACAACAAGCCTGTGATTCACATTCATATTAACAAATGATAGAATTATCTATAACATTCTATCTGGCTAGGCTGGCAGCCTTCACCCATCTGTACCAGTCTTCACATCCCCCCTCCCCCAGAGAACTCAAACTAGTTTTTCAAGTGACCCTGGAGAAACGCCGCTTGAGAGGGTTAGATCTATCTGAGTTTACCTTACCCCATTCCCTGTCTTGAAAGCCCATCTGCATTGCCATTGATAACCCCACTGTGGTGCTACACTGACATATATGCTTGCAACCCCAGATTCCATCTTAGCAACTTGGCATTTTGCTGGCTGGCTCTGTTTAACCATGTTAGGAGGTTGTGGTCTATCATAACAATGAATTTCCTTCCATACAGATAAGGCTGAAGTTTCTGCAATGCCCACACTATGGCTAGACATTCCTTTCCTACAGCTGCATAGCATTCCTCCCTGGGTTGGAGCCTATGACTGAGATAAACCACTTGGTGCTCTTCCCCCTCTGAAGAAATCTGGCTAAGTACAGCCCCCCACCCCATGGTTTGAAGCATCCACCTGCGCAACAAATTCTTTGCTGTAATCTGGACTGGCTAACACAGGGGGTCCTCCCAAAGCTTCTTTAAGCTTCAAGAATGCCTGCTCACATGAGGTCCACACTACCTTATCTAGCCTGTTCTTCCTTGTCAGGTCTGTGAGGGTAGCAGCTATGGTGCTATAACTGGGGACAAACTTTCTGTAGTACCCTGATGTCCCTAAGAATGCCCTCACCTGCTTTTTGGTAACAGGTGCAGGCCATACCTGAATGGCTTCCACTTTGGCAGGTTCTGGCTTCATCTTACCACTCCCCACTCTATGTCCTAGGTAGGAGACCTCCGCCATACCCACCTGACATTTGCTCAGCTTAATGGTCAACCCTGCTCTCTGTTGTCTCCCCAGCACCTCCCTGACATGCTGAAGGTGCTCTCACCAGGAATGGCTGTAGATGGCAATATCATCTAGGCAAGCAAGGGCAAACCATCCTTCTCCTGCTAGGATATTATCTACCAGCCTCTGGAAAGTCACTGTGGCATTTTTCATCCCAAAGGACATCTTTGTGAACTCATACAAGCCAAAAGGAGTCACAAAGGCTGACTTTTCTCTAGCACTGGGAGTCAAAGGTACCTGCCAGTAACCCTTGGTAAGATCAATGGTTGTAAGATACTTAGCCCCACCCAGCTGCTTTAGGGCCTCATTTGTCCTATGCATGGGGTAAGCATCTGACTCTGTGTGACTATTTAATTTCCTATACTCCACACAGAACCTGGTGCTGCCATCCTTCTTTGGCACCAGCACCACTGGGGAGGCCCTGGGACTGTTGGACTCTTGAATTATCCCTAATTCCAATATCTCCTGTACCTCCTTCCTCAGACTCTGACTCTCTCAGGCACTCTATAAGGGACCTGCCTAATAGGCCTTTGAGGTGCTGTATCCACCTGGTGCTGCACTAGGTGGGTGCACCCTGGTTTCCCAGTGAACATGTCCCCAAATACCTGCAACACTGCTCAGATTTCTTGAACCTGGGTAGGAGATAGCTGCTGGGACATTGCTACTCCTTCCACTGAGGTATCAGCCTAAGCCTCACTGAGGAGATCATTCCCCTGATCTCCCTCAGACTCCTCCTGCAATCCACTGCAAATGCTCAGCACAAGGGGCTTCCCTGTCATGGTAAGGTTTCATCATGTTAACATGGTACAATTTGTGCCCCTGCCATCTGCCTAGCACTTTCAACATGTAGTTAACATCACTTACCTTTCTTACAATCTTGTAGGGTCCCTCCCAAGCTGTTTGCAGCTTGTTGTGTCTGACAGGAATGAGAACCATTACCTGCTGCCCCACAACATACTCTCTAGCTCAAGAATTCCTGTCATACCACACCTTTTTCTGTTGTTGGGCTTCTGCAAGGTTCTCCTGGGCCAAGCCCATGAGTTCCTGGAGCCTTGTCCTGAGGTTTAGGACGGATGCCACAGCAGACTCCTTGTGAGACTTGCACTCACCTTCCCACTCATCTCGAATTAAATCTAGAGGTCCCCTCACCCTATGCCCATGCAGTAACTCAAAGGGTGAAAAACCTCTGGATTCTTGGGGAACATCTTTGTAAGCAAACATCAGATGGGGCAAATATTTGTCCTACTCCCTCTTAACCTGATCTACAAATGCACGTAGCATGGACTTGATTGTAGAGTTTAACCTCTCAACAAGGCCATTAGTCTGGGGATGGTAGAGGGTGGTCTTCATGTGCTTCACCCCACAGGACTTCCACAGACAAGCCAGCAGGTCTGGCATGAAATTGGCACCTCTGTAGTCAGTATTTCTTTTGGGAAACCTACCCTGCTGAAAATCTCTAACAACGCATTTGCCACCTTCTCTGCCTCAATGGAGGACAAAGCCACTGCCTTAGGGTATTGTGTAGCATTATCCACTACCACTAGGATATACTTTTTCCCTGTGGAACTTGGGGTACTCAGAGGACCCACAATTTTGGTACTGCTCACAGGTCCTGCAGTACCCTGTTACATCTCTGGAAATTCCAAGCCAATAGAAGTTCTGCATAATGTGCCTCTTTGTACGTTTTATGCCCATATGACCTGCAAAGGGAATATCATGGGCTATGGCTAGAAGCACCAGATGGTAGGCTCTAGGCACTACCAACTGCTGTACTCTCTAACCTTCTAGCCCTCCCTCAGGAGTCCACTCTCTGTATAGAAACCCTTTGTCCCAGTATACAGATTTCCCCTTTCCTTGAGAATCGGGTCCTCCCTAGCTACCTGCCTCAGGCCTTGCAATGTAGGGTCTGAGAGGTGCTCCTGTCTCAACTCTCTCCTTGTAACTCTTTCCAGATCCCCTTTCACAGGAAGTCTGGCATCCTCTGACACTAGTGCCTCACTGTCAGCCTGGGTACTACTACTCACCTCTATCCTTGCAGTCACTCTGTCTAAGGGAACATCAGTACCCACAAGCAGCTGTTGCTCACATTCAGTCTCACTGCTAGAGAGTAGCTCCCTCCCTGAAGTAACCACCTCACCAGTTCTGGCTGCAAGTATGCAGTCTGTCTGGGTTTCCCCCAGGCTACCAGACCCACATGCTTGTCTCTTAGCCTCACCACGTGTAAATGCATAAGTACATGGTACTGCCTCATCCAAATCCTTCCCTCTCAGGACATCTGCAGGATGGTAGTTTAGTACCCTGGTTGTCTCAAGATGACCTACTACTGGCATTTTGTCTTTCCTTCTTACTGGCTCCCTCACCTTTTGTTCCCCACCTTGCCTCTGTGGACACCTGTATGCCACATGGCCCCACTGGTTACTTTCAAAACATTTAACTCTAGCTCCTGGATGTGTACCTGGAATAGTGGCTTCCCCTGCTATTGGCAGATTCTTCTGTGGCAGTCTGTGCTGCCCACCATGGCTTCCTTCAGACCCATGAGCAGCACTGTGGGTCCCTTTCCTGTGCAGGGCTGCCCTACTTGCCAGGTATCGGTCTCCCTTCTTCCCCAACATATCTGAAGTAGCACATTGTCTATCAGCTAACCAGAGCCTCTTGCCTTCAAGCAAAGTGCTAAGGGCTTGTTCCCTCACCAAAAGGTCTTCCAGCCCTTCAAAAGTGGTGACCTGACATCCACTCACCCACCTATGGAAATAAGTGCTCAATTCAGCAACATATTCACACACACTTTCATCTGCCTTGCATCTATGCTCATGAAACGTTTTCCTGTATATTTCTGGGGTTAGCTTAAACAGTTCTAAAAGACATTTTTTACAGCAGTATAATCAAAACATGCAGCATCAGACATTTTGGACAGAACAGTTACAGTTTTAGCATGGAGTAAGGGGGTCAGGAACCATGCCCAGAGCCCTTGGTTAACTTCATACTGTTTACATACCCTCTCAAATATATGAATAAAACTATCAAACTTATCCCCCTCTTTAAACTGCAGAAGAAATGTACTGACATTTTGTGCTTCCAGGGTCCATTTACTCCCTTCCCCATTACCTCCATGACCCCGGTGAAGAGTCAGCATCTCTTTCTCATGCTGCCTCTGCCTCTCTTGTCTCACAGCTTGCAGATGTAACAGTTTCTCATTCTCCTCAGCCTGCAAATGTCGCAGTCTCTCGTTTGCTTCTAATTCCACATGCCTGGCTTTGAACTCAAGTCTCTTTAGCTCCAGCTGGATTTTTAAATCCAGTGCAGAAAGGTTGAACTGTCCATTCTCCAAGGGAATTATAGGTCCACTGTCAGTCTGATTGCCCTCCTGGTTGCTGTTTCCTGATGCAGCTGTAACCAAGGCTGCAATCAGGTCTGCCTTAGTCAGGTTTCCATGCACCAGTCTCCTAGCTTAGCACATCTCCGCCAGCTGGCTCCTTGTCATCTTTCCATACTCCTCTGCTGACATGCTGCCTGCTCACCCTGACTAACTAAGCTAACAAAAGAAATAAAACAATTGTGATCTGAACTCTGAGTACTCACTGCGTGGGTGTTTTAGAGTACAAAACACCTTCAAAGCTCACTGTACACAAGCTACAGGATTCACTCTACCTACACCACTACAAGCCAATTAGTATTTGCCAACTAATCAATATGTGATGTGGATATACCACCTCTGCCAAACAATTAATATGTGAGGATATCCCAACCACTGCCACCTATTAATATGTGATGTCTGTGCCCTGGCCTAGCAATCAAGGAGCCTCAATCCTGACCACTAACACCAGAGGAAAGGAGAACAAATACGCACGGTAAAGTACAATTTTCCTTAAGAGCACACAGCGATCACAGTCAGTCTGGGGATGGTCGGTCCCTTGCTCTCCAGGTCCCCAATAAGACTCCCCACTGGCACAGCTATAGGGTCCAGATCTCAGCCTAGCTGGGCAAGCTAAAACCTCCAGTACCCTGTCTGCCCAACCAGTGCTTCGTGTCCCTGCCTAAGTAGCTGACACACACACACTTTGAGATAAGAGTTTATACAACCACATGGACCCTCCTGGGAAAGGCTAGCACAGGTTCTTCAGCTGTGCCCCTATTACCCAGACTATATGGTAGTACCACATGCAACCATCCAGTTAAAATATTTATTAGCTACTCAAAGGCCCTTAAAAGGGTGTCCAATTATTACTGTGCAATATTATTATCCAATTGGTAGTATAGCCCAGGGCTAAAGCTATTAGAGTGGCCTTGTAAGTTTTACCAAGGCATACAAGTGCTCTTAATAGCTTAACTTATCTCTACACAAATCAGCCACACTTGAAAGCCTTTAAAATATTTCATAACAAATAATAATAACACAAGACAATACTTCTTACTAAACAGTGCTAGTCAAGAGTTCAGAGATCACAGAGAAATACTTAAAACAATATAGTAGGAAAGGTCTGATATGAATGCAGAAAAACACTTAGTCTAAACTTTCTAATTCCTAAGTATTTCTCAAAGAAAATACAATTCTAAAATAACTTACACATATAGAGCATAGACAGTGCTGAGTTGGATAGTCCAAGACCAAAATGCTCAATGGCTTCTGATTCTCTCTGTTTAAATTGAAACTGCATTTCTGATAAAACATTACTTCATTTCACACTTTCCTGGTGTTCCCAGGCTGACAGAAACTGCATTTACAATATTTTACACTTAGGCAGAATCCAGAGCAATAAAGGACATTCCACATGTAAATTCTGGTCATTAACCTTAGCCTTAAAACAATAGGTAGGAAGCCTTCATCTAGCCGGACTGGAGCTAACTTTAGATCAAAGGGTCACAACATGCTTTTACTGGGCCAGTAGAGAGCACTGTTGCCACATTTTTGTAACAGCATTTTTTTCATTTAAGACAACAAGCCTGTGATTCACATTCATATTTACAAATGATAGAATTATCTATAAAATGCTATCTGGTTAGGCATATTTTGTTCATTTGTATTTGCAGCTTTTGACTATGTGTACTAGAATGGATTGTTTTTAAAGGCAGTTCATATTCCATGTTAGGCATTAATACCTTTTTGCTAGGGATTTGTTGGGGGTTGGAGTTAGCAGATTTCAGATGTTATTTGCAGAGTTTGAGTTGGGAAAGGGTTTTGGCAATGGTGTTGTCAATCTGTTGATGAAGGAAATTGAAGTATGTGGAGTAAGTCTTAGATACTCTTGTTGTAAGACCAGCTGGAGAACACTGCCCTTTAGTTCAGCTATGCACAAGTAGGGATTATTTTGGAAACTTGTTTGATGTTCCAAACATCAAATGGCTGGATGTTAGATTGATAATGAGCACCCTATTTTCAGTGGCTCAAGTGCATTACTTGGTGAAAGGGTTTTGTAGTTTATGGCAAGATTCTAATGTTAATGGGCTAGAGCTCTTTGTTTGATTTCAAATGAAAGTACTCGATCACTTGACTTTTTTTTTCTTCCTTTTACCCAAAGAGCAGGGGGATAGAGATCTAACTGTAGTTAGCTGATCCCTTAGACTGTATTCTTGCTGCAGGGGTATGGTGCTGCTTCATAGTACTGGCCATAATTTTAAAACTTTGCAGCTTCACTCATTTCACCCCAAATTTCCAGAAAACAAAAATTTTCTTTATAAAAAATTGAACAAAAAATGAGAAATAAATCAGGACGTTCCGGTGAAAATCATTTTCTATGATGCTTTGTGGCTGATATTTCTATTGTTTTTCAGCCACTTTAATACCACAATGCTTGCACAATCCCCAGTGCAACACTCTTGCCACATTATTATGCCTTTCAGTATACAGTCCTTCTGCCATTGATATGTCACAACCAGCAATGAGGTGTACTACTGTTTCAAATTTTGTTTTACAGAACCTACATTTGTCTGTTTCTCGCACATGTTCATTGGACTTTGTAAACCACCTTGTAAGTAGTCCACTATCCTGGGTCACCAATATTAACCTTTCATCTCTTGGTTTGCATTCGTCTCACCATTCCTGCATTCAATCCTGATTAACATGATGTTCTTCCAGACGTTTTCTATACTTGCAACTATATTTAAGCATTTCCCATTTTTCTTGCCTTCTCATCTTGTCTTTCGCCTTATATTCTTTTTATTTTTGGCACATTCAGTTGTCTGATTTTTATATACTTCTGGCTTGATTTCCATTCCTGCTGGATGCCGATATGCTTCTGCTAGACTAAGCTGATTAGTCATCTTAGATTTATTCTCTTCATGTTTCAAAACTTTCTTTACATTTGGGTCTTGTCAGGTGATCAGATATGTGTGCAGTCCCATAACTGCAGATCTATACAAGTAATCAATTTCGAGGAGACCCATACCTCCTTCAGAAAGGGGAATATGTAATCTTGGAAAGGCACAGATTTTTATAAATCATTTGATGAGCATGAAGCATCTTTCTGTTTTTCCTGTCTAATCTATCCAATATGTTTTGGGGCCAGTCAATCACTCCAAAACTGTAAGTTAGGACAGGAAGCATAAATTGTTTTATAGCTTGAATTTTGTTCCTAGATGTCAATGCTGGTTTCAAGATTAATTCTAAGTCTTGTAAGGTATTCCTTACTAAGCCTTATTCACATTTGTTCCTGTTTCATTGTTGATCCTTCATCAATTCCCAATTATTTATACACTCCCTCTTGCTCAAGTTCTTTTAAATCACATTCTTGTCCCAAACAGATGTTTTCTTGCTGCTGCTATTTCCATGCTTTAATGGTTGCTTTTGCACATGTTTCAAGACCAAATGACATTCTTAGATAATCTCAAAAAAGTTTTGACTACTTGCAGTTGTGCTTTCAATTCCTCATCTGTTGAGCTTTACTGTTTTAAATCATTGACAAAGTGCAGATGAGAAGTCTTTACACTTTGTTGTTTTCTAGGGGCCAAATTATACACATGACCTAAGCTGTTAAGGAAACACCATAATGGGTTAAGGGCAAGACAGAATAGCAGCAGTGACAAAGGTCACCCTGGAATATCCCCCTTTGAATTTTTAACCCTTTCTAAATTTCTCCAAATCTTTTGTGTTTCTAATATCATGACAGCAATGGTCCCCAATCCTAAGTGAAAGTATAATTAAAGTTCATGAAATTAGTATTGTTTAAATCTTTGATGTTAGCCAAAACTGCTTATTGCAGCTCCAGCAATGTGCCTAGTAATGACTTCTGCAAATCCTATGGCATTACATATATTGGTAGCGCATTTAAATATGATTGTAGACCCATCTTTATAAGACCCATTGTTCCTACTACTATTGGAAGTATCTGGGTATCTTTCTTCCACAATGATCTCGTTTTGGCTTGCAAGTCCTGAAATTTTATGGCTTTTGAGTCTCTCAGTCCACAGGACACTGTAGTCACTGGACGTGGCTATTTCAGTGATAAACTATACTTTTTTCTTTTCCTGAGCCACTATAACTGGTTTTCTAGCATGTGATGGGTGCTCCCATGTAATGTGGACAAATGAAAGGTTATATGTATTTGCACAATGTAAACATATAGTGTTAACCTCTTATAATACACAGAAACACAGCTTTGAATAGTGTAGCTACTACATATATTATGGTACTCCACAATGCAACTGAATTTGTCGATAAGAGCATTTTTTATTGAACATATTGACCAGTGTCGTTTGCTAATCCAGTTGAAACTGATTTCCGGTATAGACTGTGACCCAAAGGAACAACAAAGATAAGATAAACTTTACAAAAGCTGCAGTTATTCTGTTTAACATGACTGACATTATAAGAAATGAAGATGGATGGCATTTGTTACCTATTACACAGACATATATGAAGATACTTACCGTTTTTAAACACTTCAGTGTATTAGTGTAGAAACTCCAGTACCAGGAGTAAGAAAGACAAGATTAATATCCAAACATAAAAATTTCTGAGGTGGAGATAACACCAGGAAGAGTAGAAAAATAGATTTGATTAGATAATAGACCCTTTAAGCAATGTCTGGAATTGTAAAGCAATGACAATTTGGGTGTTCCTTGCAGAAAGTTAGTAGCTGAGATGGACACAGGTGAAACCCCCATGGTCAATTTACTGTTACCTATCCATTCGTCTCCATAGTGTTTGAAGAGGGACAAAGAAGTGTTCTATTTGACATGAAATGGGAGTCCATTCTAAAGGTGTGGCAACCTCTGGGAGACAAATCTATCCCTCCATTGCTTTCTATGCAAGGCATAGATCACTTATGAGTTGTCTATATTAAACAGAATAAAGTGACAGTGATTTCATATGATCCACATCGGGCAGATGCTGAACATTTTGCATTCTCCTTGTGAGTAAACTTTGTTGTCTCCTCAGTTACTGCAGGAGAATGTACCATTGGCAAGGCACATACCAAAATGGGTGCTGTACTCAATTAATGACCTGATGAGGGAAGAGTACAGTGAGGATATAACTTTATTTTTTTTTCACAATACAATGCTCTTACTTATGTGATGAGCAATACAGAATGCCCTTCTTACCACTGTGTGGGCAAGGTGATCAAAGGTAAGGTTGCTGTCAACCTGTGTGCCCAGGCCTCTCAGGTGTTGTTTTTGATGTGATAGTTACCAGGAACATCACACATACAGAGATTGCTGATAATATGATATTACAATCTTCTGCATTGCGTTTAATGCCATGACTGTCTCCACTCATTTTTTTCTGTAAGACTATCTTGTAGGAAGTTGACATTGTTTGGAGATTCTATGACTGCATCCAGTTTGTAGTCATAAGCAAAGTTTGTCTGCCGCAGACCTTTAGTTTTAGCATGCACTTCAGAGAAATGTATTCCAAACAGTAGAGGTCCCAGGACTGATCCCTGGTTACAGGTCTGCTGCTGGAAGTGGATTCCCCAATTTTGAATAAATATGGGTGCTATCAGTGAGCCAGTTAGTCAGCAATCTAATGATATAAAGGTTGACACCTACCTGGGTGAGTTTATCAATGATGCCTGAGTGGGGGATAGTGTCTAAAGCTTTGGCTAGGTCTAGATAGGCTATATGCAGAGATTTCCCACCATCCAGGGCCTTGGACTGACTTGAATAAGTCCACCAGGTTTAAAAGGCAAGATCTCCCTTTGACAAATCGAAACTGAGTACAGTCAGGTTTGTGGAGATTACCTATACCCTTGGTGATAAGGTCCATGTTGATTCTCTCCATTGCTCTGCAGATAAGGCTAGTCAGGAAGACAGTTATATAGTTTGTGGGGTCAGTGAAAGCACCACCTTTATGCAAGGGGATAGCGGTGGCTGTTTTACATGAAGTTGGTGCTTTGACTATAATTGAAAAGAGTACCCAGTGTTGTTGCCAGTTCTTGTTTGAGCTCATGCAGGATGCAACCTGGGATGTTATCAAGTCCCACAAATGGTGTGTTTTTTGCCTTACAGCGGGTGTGTATGACCTGCTCTTTACAGATACAAGGTGCAGGACAATAGGTGGAGATGTCATGGTGTACTTGTGGTGGGGACAGGGGAGTGAAGTTTTCACACCTGTCGGCTAATAAGTTAGCTATGTCCACAGGGTCAGTATATGTGGTATCATTAACTATCAGTTTGGCACAAATCTGGGCCTTTCTTTTTAGGTTAAGGATGTAACTAAAGAATGCCTTAGGGTTGTCCTTAGTTGACGAATGCACTCATAGTTTGCTTTCGAGGACTTTGAAAGACATCACATTTGCTTGTGTCAGCTGAGGAGGGAGTGTTTCCAGTTTAGGGCTTGCTTCCTCTTACTGTTAGACAGCAAATTCTTCCTCTTATTGTAAAGCCGGTTAATGGCTGTTGTCTACCATGCAGATTTGTTCTTCCTTAAGGAGTTTGTTTTGGTCCTATCAGGCATGGCCACTTGAATGCAGTTATGCAGATGTCTGCATGAAGCTTTGATGTACAACTTGTCCTAGTTGCCGGTTCCATCTGAGGGAGGGTGCAATAAAGTGGTTATTCCCCCTCCCGTAAGAAGTTATAGTCTGTTTTGGAAAAGTGTTTTAGTTTTTAGTTTAGTTTTTGCTGGGGGGAGCAGGTGTGATAATTGCTGTGAATGTTACTGCTTTGTGGTCACATCTCACTAGGCAAAACTCAGAGTGAGGGTGCTATGGTACTCCCTCATATTGGTAAGCAGAAGAGTCAGAATGTTACCAGGCCTTGTGGAAGTGCCAGCCTGCTGGTCCAGGGCATAGCAGTTAATAAAGTCAAGGAACCTGTGGGCAAGTGAGTTAGACCACAGGTAATTTACCCAGTCAATGGATGAGTAGCTAAAGTTGGCCAAAACCATGGGGTTTGAATGTATCTTGAAAGACTCAAGAAGATCCCAATAGACAGAGAGGGGATGTCCTTATTCATAGAGTGTGACCTATAGCTGGCATTGACTTGAGTAGGTTTTTTGCTAGGAATCCTAATGTTTAAACAATCTG